>NC_060211.1:89953500-90253750 GCF_021130785.1 Homalodisca vitripennis
GCATGAAGCTTCTTTTCTATAAGTCAGCATGGAAATCGGTTATGGTGTATGTCCTTGAATGGGTTTTGACTAAACGTTACCGAAAGCTATCACATAGAGGCGTGGAAAAATTTCTTTCTGTATGTCTGTATGATATCTCAAGAACATATTTACAAATACGCTGTATGTAAAAATGAATTGTTAAGTAATACTTTTCAAGGCTATGTCCTCAACTGATGACATGTTAGGATGACAATTCAGTATATTTGCTACTACAAGTTGGCAAATTTACGATCTATTCGTTACAGCTAGTCGTGTGCGGAGACTGATGTGTGTAGGCCTAATCAGAGCTCCCTAGAGCTACATAAAATCAGACAGGGTCAAGACATTAGGTTAACTGCTTTAGACCTATTAGTTCCATGTCGGACTTTGTGTAGATGGGCATGCTCTGATCGGAGCCCATCTTATGGGTACTTTACAAACAGTACTATGTTAACATATCACAGACTACAGTATATATTTTAATTCATTCATTACAATTAGTGACTAGCATGCTTATAATTAAGTAGGTACAAGCAATTATAAGAACTAACTAAAAAATATTATTTTCTTAATGAATTTTCTTAACATCTCTCAGTATATTTAATACATATTTTAAATATACATATAATACATATTTAAGTAAACTGTATTTATCAAAACGTTATTCAGGAAAATAGATGGTAAGACCAATTTATTTTATCCGAAAGTCGTGTGAGTATTGTGTAAATGAGATACTAGTATATCTGGGTATATATTTAACTAAACGTATGACATTAAGACATGTAGGAATGTAAACCTTATTAGAATGAACTTTAAACCAATGTATTAGTAATAGTAATAGTGTTTAAGACGTTGGAACGAACAACCATTTCATTTTGTATGCACCATTTTTTAATTTAATAGTACTAGGATACAGTATACATTCTTTGTTTAAAGCATCTTATTGGCAAATAATGGTTTACAATTTCTTTAATCTTTCTGCGGTGGTTTCGAACGCATATTTGTTGTGATAACACAACGAAATTTATATATAAGTTCAGAGATACTATGGGTATTGTTTGAATATTATTAAGTTTATGTTTTTGCACCGATTATAAAATAATCTGAAAATGATTAATTATTAAATCAGTTTAATTCTGATGAAAAATTCTTTATTCAGATTTAGCTAAGTCTAATTTGGATTTAAATCAGCATTATAAAATGGGAAAAGGCTATGAAAACCTTATAGCCCCCATATTATTTCTTGGGATAATGATGCAATGGTTTGCTCATATATTTCATGACCATACACTTATTTGGCCGGATTGAAATATGTACCTATTGGACAAAAGAACCTAATGACTTTTAAGAGACGTTGTGTCATAAAACAGAAAAGGTTTTTTTAAGGTAAATGTCACTAAAACGTAATAAGCTCTTTATTGATTGCGGATAATTGAAAAGAACATAATTAAGAATACAACGTTACAAAAAAAGCCTATACCCTAAATTTTTCCACTTTTTTAAAAGTGTCCTATGTTTTTTCGTTGAACTAGGGAGTACTGTAGTGCTAGTGTTTGTTAATTAGTTTTTTGTAATCCTATGTGTATTTCTAAAAGAATTTACGAACACGCTTTTTACATTAAGAACATTTAGTCATGTATAAGCAAGTACCTTATATAGTAATTCACAATTACTTAGACCAATACTAAACATAAAACTTTCAGATATAATATTGGGTTTATGACTAACATAAACATAATCATATTACTAGGTAAGGTTATTGGCTGTAATTGCATTTAATCATCTTACCTAGAATGAATTCATACGCTTATCAAAAGTTCTCCCTCCTGCGTCTTTCAGAAAAATTACGATAGTGTGATATAAAAGGATAAATTATTATAACTCACAGTAGTCATGTTTCAGAACACTCTATAACAAGTAGTTTAATTAATTAAACATGAGTTAAACTGATAAAGCAGCCACGTGTATAATTGTACCCCTTGTTACCTGACATGAAAGCCCTCAGTTAGTGAGGTTAACACAGGTACTCTTTGCGCATTTTAATGATTCAGCTCTTAGTCGACTTCATTAATAAACCAAACCACTCAAATCTGTCGATAAAAGCTAATTGACCTCCTCATGTATAAATCTGCAGCGGTGTAGTTGTATTCCGGAAACGGGATCAATTGCTGGTAATGCTAAAAGGTCTTTAAACTTTCGCAAACTAGATTTGGTTAAATTACTCAGTCGCCACTGAGAAACGTATTTTTAGTAGCCACAAGAAGGTCGCAAATAAAACTGGTCAGCTTTCTTCTAATAATAATAATACCAAAATGTCATAGGTTGTTTCGGCTACAAGTTAATACTTTTCAAATACTAATGTATATAGTATTTTATTAATATTTTAAAATATATTCATTCAAATTATCTTTATTTATTTATTTATTATATATTATCAGTGAACGTATTCATGATATTAACATTTTATTACATACCGTATAACAGAGACAATTAGATATATAACTTTTCTTTGCTATATAATGTCCTTAATTTATGCATATACACTATTTAGAAAACATTAAGATTCTTTCGACCTTAACTACGGATGGATGGATTTTATATTAAAGTACTCTTTATTTCAATAAATATTAGCTAGAACTATACTATAATTTAAATCATGAAATTCAAATTTAATTTTTTGAATGAGTTAGTGAAATAAGAGCTACAGTTATTTTTAATTCCAAACCACTTATAACTACAAATATTGAAAAAAAAACACATAAATACAAATTAAAATTCTTTCTCTCAGTAACTAGGATTACATGTTCATATATGGAACTTTATATATAATTTAAAAACGAAAACTATAACTATATTACTTACTTAAGATGAAATTTTACAGTTTTTTCTCATTTTTAAAGCAAACCTTTACAATGATAAAATAAAATAATCTTTCTTCTTAATCCATTACAACCAAAAGTTCATCCACTTAAACTGTTGCTTTTAAATTAATTAAATTGCTCAAAGTCGCGAATAACGCAAGACCATTTACAAGTTTTAACAGTTTCAAACTACATTACTACTGCGATGTCAATTAAACATATTTAAATCCAGTCTAAAGGAACAAATTTAACTATAAAAGTATCATTTTAGTATCAAATTATTAAACTGTCATCATACTGTAATATAAACAGTTTTAATTTTCAACTTTATTAAGGTCTCAATGTATCGTGCACCAACAAGTATGTGACCATTCCAACGAGAGAAGCTATCACTCAGTTCTTCAAATTTTGAGATAATTTGATCGGAGTGTTTAAATTATAGTACTACTATTTTTAAGATTTTCTCTGTCCAATTCTTATAAAATATCACTCACAGAGTTCGTTTTATCCAACACGTGATCCAATCCATACGTAAAACATAAAAACCGACTAAATTCTGCCCTTTATATATTAATATTATTACCCCCAACTAGATATAATATTCTCCAAAGACTTATGTGTTTAACCCCACATCAACCAAACTACAACCAAACTCAGCTGGTTGTAGTCTATGAGCTCAGTGCCAATTTGCACAGTATTAGTAAACAATAATTGGATTTGTTTAATCGATGGCGTATTTTTTCTAAGGGAGAAATCGATCGTTACCCACGCTAATTTGGTGAAGGACAAAGAAAATTATATCGAATATGGAACGATATGTTTTAAAACATTATATTTTTATAGGTTGATACTCTTAAAACTTATCATCAGACACAAGAATAATAGTTGTATCATCGTCAGTTAACTAGATTGAGAGACTAAAAGTCTCCTCTGTGTGTGGCTGTATATGGTTAGCTGGCACTAATTTAACTTTTATTTTCGTAACTGACTGTTCTGAATGCGTCTAGCTAAGAAAATATTATATAAGAAAAAGTTAACATTTAAAATCTTTAACCATTTTTGGTACTCACTCTTTTCTACCCCCACCTAAACTAGTGCGGTTGGTGATCGATTTGTTCTTGGGGAAAATTGCTCTGTCAATTTTAGGAAACACCAGATTGCGTGCCTATACAGTACAAATTGGTTCTCGGCCCCTGGACTCTTAACTTATGTTCTAGAACATTCCATGCAAAAGTGAATTGAATGATTGAATTAATCAATCATTTTATGCAAATGTTTCTTATCTGGTTTCTCTATCATTTAATTGTGTGTAACATTAACCAATTGTATAGAGATTTTAATAAACTACAGTAAAATGCAGTAATTTATTACATCATAACTGAGTTAACTGGAAATCTAAGGACTCCGAATTTACTCTAACTTTGGATTTAGGATTTCTTCTCGTTGGCCTAAAATAGTTCCACTTGTTACTGAAATCGTTGGGGATATTATTAAATATTGGAAAGAAATTCGAGATACTTATAAAAAACAGTTTCACTCTACGACTTCAAGGCTCCATCTTTAAACTTAAATCTAAAGTGGGTCAAGCGATTGGAATGTTTTTCAGTGACTTTCATTCAGCTCAGGATTGTTTTGAATGCCATTTAAAAATGCTCATAGTGTCCCTGTATTCCAAAATTAAATTGCGTGCAAAGCCACGGGTAACAGCTAGTATAGAATAACAATGGAGAAACAAAACAATGAACAACTGGTTTGTAGAAGAATAAAACTAATGTATCAACAGAATGTTACAAACAACGATGGCCACTAAAACTGCTATATTCGTGAAACCTATTTCTCCTTTTTGTTTAACTTAACGCAAGTTTAAAATTTTTACTGTATCTCATTGTATCTTTCTTGATGTATTACATTTCTTGTGGGTTACAATTCAACTAAGTCTTAAGCAATATTTTATTATTTACCTACAACAATTAAATGAACAAGAACAGCAAAGAGAACAATTAAATGTAAACTTACATTGTGCTCAGTGCGTTGTTTAACACAGGGACACATGTGGGAGTAAGCAACATTAGTTATTCCTTTCCATTTAACTTCTACTCCCCACCTGTGAACTCAATTACACAATACTACTATCCTTAGTTCCATGTATTACATTATAATTTAAGGCCGTTAGTGGCCGATGGTGGCCGTTAGTAACCGAGAAAATATTCTGCTTTTTTACTTCAGCCTTGTGTACAAATTGTTACATATAAGGAAAAGGAATTCCTAATTGAGGGTTGTTATATAAAAGAAATCCTATACAACAAGATAATTAGAATGTAATGGAATATATGAAGAATCTCTGTATCCAAAAACCGAAAGAGACCATTCGTCAGATTTCGTAATGCTGTACTGTAATGTCACCAAAACCATTTAATATAATGTATAAAAAAAGTCACTTTCAATAACAAAAATGCTTGCTTATTACAAATATCTAAAACTATTATTTAATAAAATTGCAATGTTTTGAACGATTAATTTTATTAGGAACATTTAATAGGAATATACTACTGCAATCAGCGTTATGAAGAAGTTTTCGGGAATGTTCTCCAATAATGGCCTCTAGAACCCAAACAACATAATCCAAAAATGTATACATAGATACATAAATGTTAAATATAGTATATATTATATGTTTACGTGTATGTACTTGTACAATATAACGCTAACTGTGTTAATCATTAATAGATACAAATTAAATTTATTAAAAATTTAGTATATATGACGATAGTTGGACGGTTTGTTAGCAAATCTTAACCAATAAAACATTTTAAGGCGGTGGACATTCAGATTCTTGCCAACATTTTAATTCAATTAAGATTAAAATTAGACATAGAAATCATGTTGGCCGTACAAATTGTGAACATAAGGAATGGTTATCACACCTATAACATCAAAGAGCTAAACAACAGTGTTGAAGAATTCTTAGCTCATTTATAATGATTGTTGTTATGTATATTTTTATATCTCATTTTAATGCGTAACGACCATACAAAGTGTTCAGTAGTATACGGTAAAATTGCGTAAATAATGGTGAGCAGTGTAGGCCTAATTGCTCTAATTTCTTGTCCATTCAAACTACACTTGACAGACAGTATTTATAAATTGATTGAATAAGTTCTCTAGCCAGTCTCAAACTATTCGAGATTACAAAATGGCGGCCATTTGCATCCGATTTTCATCTTGGGTATTTCAAGACACAAAACATGTACACAAAAATGTATACATTTCATACAATTAGTATGTACAGTAAGTACAATTAGTAGTAGTAGTAGTAGTACAAAAAGTAATTCAAGCAACCTTCATTCTCACTTTTTTATAAAGCTAAAGACCTTTAAAACGTTTATAATTAACAATTGAATTGTTATTCAATTGCATATCTTTACTAAAATAATTTCAGGTTCATAATAACTAAATCAAATTATTGTTTTTACAACCAAATTATTCTAAACAAGTATCTAAATATTTTAAAGAATTACGAATATTTTATCATGCCAACATTGAGAGTAATTATCTCATCAGTGTAGTTTAAAATAAACGACTAAACTAATATTGCATCTTTATTTTATTTTTTTATATTTCGAAATCACATTTGCGTTTGAAATATCTTTCTACAGACAAAGCCAAAAGGAATATAACAGTTTTATTAACTCGGTTTCTTGTTTATCTATAAATAGAAACTTTTTTAATTGATTCTAAACTAATTTCGCTTAAGAAACCAGAGGCTTAATGTTTGCTTAAAGATTGTAGTTTCTAAGACCGCAATGGTGGCCCGTTTAAAAAATACACACTGTGTATATACAAACATACTCATATGAGTGATTGCATATAACTTGGATTGGGTCTTTAAACATGAAACAACTATTACCACCTGTACATTATTAGATATTTACCTCTAACTGATGTCTATACAGTTGCATAATATTGCAGACCCGATTGAACTCCATTTTGCATCATTGAACATCTATTTGTGTGTAGAAAATACATAATACAAAATATTGTAAATTTACTGATGGTGATTTCTAAGGTTTCAACCTCAAAAAGTATTCGTTAAGCTTTAGTAAGCTACGTAGATATTCATTCGAAATTAAAATGCTGTGACTTAAATTTTGTTACAATGTTCTATGTATAAAATAATATATAGAGAGATCAAACAATATATAGCTCACCGTATGATTATTTGGACCTTTTTTATTCATTTTGATGTATCTTGAACATTGGTACCCTGTTTAAAAGATACCATCTACCCGTACTAAAGGGCTCATAGCCCACAAGTGATGAAACAGTTCACGACTGAGTGAAGTTTGTAACACGATTTAGTCATTTCACTCTCCGTATCTCCTCACATTATTGCAACTCAAATTAACTGTAAAGAGTCCTGCGTGGCAAAAAGAAGACCCATGTGGAGAAATAATGAGTGAAAGTACGGTCTAAGGCTGAATGAAATTTAGAGAAAGTAAAGGCAATTTTACGATTCGTTCCATTCCACATTTATGTTTAACAGTTCACCAGAAGGCACATCGTAGAGTGGCACGGTAAGTTAGAAGACCCAGATATAAAAGTGAGAATAGAGAGAATGGTCCACGGTTAAATGAAGTTTGAACACAATAAGAGCAGTTTTATGATTAAGTGTCCTCACACATCTTCGTTCACGAGGTTCACTCTGGAAGGCTCATTGTAGAGTGGCACGGTAAGTTAGAAGACCCAGATAGAAAAGTGAGAATAGAGAGATGGTCCACGGTTAAATGAAGTTTGAACACAATAAGAGCAGTCTTACCCTTCGTCATCTACGCTTTCGTTCAACAGGTTTACTGTAGAAAAACAAAACGTAGAGTATCGTGGCGAATTTAAAACCATACGAAGAAGTTAACAAGACAGGAGAACAGTCCACGGCTAAATTAAGTGTGTGACACAATACAGGTAGGTTTAAGAACATCACCTTGTTACACGCTTTCATTCAACAGGTTTATGTGGAAGTAGAGATAACGCGGTGTAATGCATTTAAACACAAAGATAGATAAGTAACAGGTGACAAAACTGGCATATTTGTTACTGGTAAGAACAGTGGACTGCTTTAACTGTTCCCGTATTTTCGATCAACAGGTTCATATGGTAAATGCGACGTGGACGAACTGGAAACGTAGATACGAGTTTAGATAGATTAGATCTCCTCACACATCTTCGTTCACGAGGTTCACTCTGGAAGGCTCATTGTAGAGTGGCACGGTAAGTTAGAAGACCCAGATAGAAAAGTGAGAATAGAGAGATGGTCCACGGCTAAATGAAGTTTGAACACAATAAGAGCAGTTTTACGCCTAGTCTCCTCACACATCTACGTTCAGCAGGTTCACTCTGGAAGGCCCATTGTAGAGTGGCACGGTAAGTTATAAGACTCAGATAGAAAAGTGAGAATAGAGAGAATGGTCCACGGCTAAATGAAGTTTGAACACAATAAGAGCAGTTTAAGATTAGTCTCCTCACACATCTTCGTTCAGGAGGTTCACTCTGGAAGGCACATTGTAGAGTGTCACGGTAAGTCAGAAGACCCAGATAGAAAAGTGAGAATAGAGAGGAGAATGGTCCATGGTTAAATGAAGTTTGTAACACAATAAGGGCAGTCTTACCCTTCGTCATCTACGCTTTCGTTCAACAGGTTTACTGTAGAAAAACAAAACGTGAGTATCGTGGCGAATTTAAAACCATACGAAGAAGTTAACAAGACAGGAAACAGTCCACGGCTAAATTAAGTGTGTGACACAATACAGGTAGGTTTAAACATCACCTTGTTACACGCTTTCATTCAACAGGTTTATGTGGAAGTAGAGATAACGCGGTGTAATGCATTTAAACACAAAGATAGATAAGTAACAGGTGACAAAACTGGCATATTTATTACTGGTAAGAACAGTGGACTGCTTTAACTTACTGTTCCCGTATTTTCGATCAACAGGTTCATGTGGTAAATGCGACGTGGAGCGGCGCGGCGAACTGGAAACGTAGATAAATAACAAATGAGGGAACAGACCACCGCAGAATGAAACTTGTGACACAATAAGGGCAGTCTTACGCTTCTTCTCGTCCCACATTTTCGTTCAACAGGTTCATTGTAGAAGACAACGTAAGTAGTGCGGGCGAATTTTAACATCCAAACGAGGCAATACGTTTTATTCTTTGCCTCATCCCACATTTTCTTTCAACAGGTGTCCTGTGAGATATACGATTTTGTTACGCAAACCACAATTTTATTTCCAGAGTGTAATTTTTTGTGAGTTCTAATAAATTAAGAAAAATGATAATCTTTCAGTCACAATTACCGATTGTAATAAGGAAAAAAACTACTGCAATTTCTCTTGTATCAGCAAGCCAATAATGACTCATATTTACATAATAAGAGATTTTGTGCATTGGTTTATAACAATTAATTCGTATACATTTGCTGTACTCTTGTCACGACAAAGCTCTCTATATAGTCTTGTTTACTTAGTAATGCATTATTATTTGTACTGTCTTCACTCAGCCTGTTATAAAATGAATTAACGTATTCCTAGTTGTGAACGACCTTGAGTTTTATATCATAAGAATAATGTTACACTTTTAGGCCCTTATTTGTGGTAGTACAATTATGGGAGATGTTTCATTCTAAAGATACGATGAAAACTCATTCAAATACTTCTTAAGTCACCTGCAATATATCTACTTCCTGAATATTCAACCGGTGATTTCCGAAAAGTTGTTAACAATTAATAACCATAATACAATTAAAAAACTTACACTGTAAACACTTACAAGAGTTTCATGACGTATTAGTTATATATTTAAAATACAGTTTGTAAAGTGTTTGAAGTTTAATATTCTAAGATTTGTTGGTACAGCGAGCTCTTACAAAAAAACTATAACTAAACGCATCCATATGGTTGAAAACTGGTGGTGGTTTAAGTGAACTCAACAGCTAGTATTCACGTGCATTCTAGTTCTATTGGAATGCATGTTCAAGTTTTATGTAAAATTTGTAGAAATTTATCCGCAATGTAATTCTGAAATGCTTGCATAGCTTCTCCTAATATGATTTCAATACAAACGTACACATGTCTTTGATAAGTACAACCTCATTCAGTGGTCATATTTCAAGATGGTGGCTACTCGCATTCGGACAAAATTACATATACTGATTCTATATTACTGTAAATTTCTTAAACATTGTGCGGCCGCCATCTTGAAACCTTTCAAGGTACCATAATTCAAAAGCTACTAGGGTTGAATTATGTAATCCACACAAAAAACCATCTTGCTCTACAATGCTTGATAGCTATATAATTACTCTCTTTCCAAACGGTAAAAAAGCCATTTGTAAAATTAATGAAATATCGTAAAATTTGTAAATAGTTTATAATTCCCTAGATTTTCTTAAATCCTGCCATGTCTTTGTATTGGTGTAGAGTTTTTGAGGTAAAATGTTACACAAATGTGAAAGGCAACCATTTTGAAACTTGTTGAAGTTGGCGGTCACCCATAATATTTCGTATAATTGTTTCGACAATACAAGAAAATGTTTTCATTGTTCACAAAGTATGGATGAAGAAAGTAGGTATAAATATATTTCTTATGTAATGAATTGCATGGCTATTTTAAACCAAATACATGTGTTTACTTCGATCAATTTTAAAAGTTGGTTCTAACACTTTTTAATTAATGTTTAATATGAATATCATTTATGTATAAGTAGTTTTGTAAATTTCCCCACAAAATAAGTATAGTTTATAATAAATAAAAACTAATTTATTGCAGTTCCGTAAACATGTGTGTGAAATCAATAACAAATGGTTTAAAACGTATTAATACCGTAAATGTTCTCATTCACACATCGATGTTTTGATGGCGTGGTGTTCAAGCACATCATCAAGTTATAACCCGATTACAGCATTATCTAAACTAAGTACGTTTAAGTTCAATATTACAACATTCTGTTTAAGTAGTATAACATGTGGTTAAGGTTACTAATTTTGTGTTGCAATTTATAATCTCTTACAAATATAACCACAGTTGAGTATTAAACATCAAGAGGTGTGGTCAAATAGCTATAATTATTATAAAACTACTTGAGCATCCTCCTCCTGTTGTTTAAAAGTAGTATAAAATTAGGAATTTAAAGTGATTTTAAAAAGGTTTAGCAATACAGATAAACTTTTAAAAGTAATTTAATTGATCATTAAATTTACTGTATTAAATTCAAATTTTATTTAAGTTACATTCAATGAGTAGTCCAATAGATACTCTCCATTTTTATTTTATTTGAAGTGAGGCTTTAACATAGGCCACCAGGTAGTGATGGTGACTGGTTATCCAACCTTCGGGACATTAAAGTAAGGCTAAAATATCCGTTAGTCTATAAATATTTAATCATGTGGGCGGAGGTGTATCAAACCCATCTCTTTCGGACTCTTTCTCGGTTTTCTACATTACAGTGTTCATGTATGTTACATAACATGATGACACAATCTCAGTACTTACTACAACATAGTAAAAGTGATATCAGCTGTAAGCATTAAATAATTGTTTAAACGCAGAATTTTAGTGACAATAGCCGGTTTAAGTATTAGGTAATTAATTAAAACTGTATAACTACTTCTGCATCCTTCTGCATTGAGAAATTATTTTTATTGCATAGTTTCATTCTATTCCACAGTTATATTGCAAATTTAGCCTTGCGTAATAGCATTGCAGTTATTAGATTAAGCTATCTCATCCGTGGAAACGGACCCTTGAAACACCGGACCTGAGGACCCGGGGCCAGGTATTTAAAATCTCCAAAAAACCGGTTTGAGTACAGTCCAGGCCTGCCCGCAGCTTTATTCGCATTGTTCGCAGATGGTTCTGTACTGCTGAAATAACATTTGCTACCAATCGTAGCCTATAAAAAAGGCTTCTTTGAGAACATCAAATAAATACTAAGATATTCCGAGATATTTACACGTCCATGTCCCTTACTGACAATCTAGCTTTGTTGCTTCCAGAAAAGCATAATCTGCTATTCAGTTTGGATCCACGCCAGTCCTGACTAACAATGAAGCAATCAATAGCTTTGTTCAAAAACGTATGTTTGTCAACGCATAAATCAAAGCAGTAATCTTTCGTGTTATTTGTGTTCTTGTTGGAGTATTTGATATTGTGGACCATCAAATTGTCCTATGTAAACTTAAACCATTTGGTCTCAACGGTATTATTCTAAAATGGTTTCAAACCTTTCTAATAGAATAAGTTCAAATTATTCAACTGAGTCGGGTAATAAATATCAGTCCGATTTTTCTAGTGTAAAAACTGGATTTACCCAAAGCTCGATATTAAGTCCTATTTCTCACTTCCATAAATGATTTATCTGTTTTTCTTAAATACAAGCTTAAAAGTATAGTTCATTTTGTTGTTCTTTGTGCTGATGATACAAGTATAATACACCACTTACATAAACCCTAAAATTATCAATAACAACTTCTTATTGATAATCTTTTAACTGAAAGTAAAACTGGAGGAGTTAAAAAATAATCATAAACTAAAATCATGATCAGCTTTCAGATGAATACATTATTTTTCAATGACGTGTGCTCAAAAGATCAGGTTTTGGTGTGAAAAGTCCGTATCAATTCACTGTGCGAAAATGTAACTCTCTTTCATTCTTGGTATTATGTCGTGTACACAAAAGTGTATTGTTATAATTGAGCCAATAAATAATTTTATTTAATTTATTCTTTGTGGCATGATTTAGACAATAATGTCACAAAATAAAAACTTAAACAGCATATAATTTTCCTTCCATGTACATTTCCAAGGGAACAGGAATTCTTTTTAATTTTCATTAATCACAACAGTAGTCTTATATACTAGATTGGAGAATATAAAACACTTTAAGGCAGATCAATTAGAAATTTTAAGCTAAGAATGTTTTACAAATGTTTTTAGTTATATTTTCCGTATAATTTTGATATAAACTTTATATACCCGGAAGTCATGCTTAAAATATTTTATGAATGGAGAAAATAAGATTAAAGCGAGGAAATACAGCTAATTCACGAGCTCGAATCAACGAATCTGATGATCCGTATTTCAAAGCACCAATTACACCAAATGCTAAACAAAGGAGTTCATTCATTTCTGTTCATAAACGATATTTGTTACTTTTCACTGACAATAATTTACTTAACAACTGAACTTTAATATGATTATTCCTATTGAGAGACGCAACTTAAAAACGAAGTTGATATTTTTGTTTAAACGAAATTTTTTTAATTATATTTTGATTTATTGGTGCGTTTTGTTCTTAAATTTACTTATTAATCTATTACATTAATTTAACCTATTTATTTACTTATCAAACAGGTGATATAGAAAAGCACTCAAAATTATATTGTCTTGGTAGGATTTTACAACGTCCGTATACTGTAGAAGCTGTTCCGGATAGAAACTCTTTGTACTTTTCCGGATTATTTAGGCAACATTCCTAATAAATATATGAAATTTAAAAGCTTTTAGCATATCTCTGAAATAAGAAGATATTTATAATCTACAAATATTTTATGATGTCATTCATATAGGCTAATATATCTGTTATATTATGTGAATTTAAATAACGAATAAAATGCGTCATTAACAGTGGATCCAGGCTGAGTTGAATAAGGAAACTGGTCATACTGTTAAAATAAAACTGTAAAAATGATTTGACTATTTATTCTACACTTTCGTATGTCGTATAATTTAGTACTACCATCTTCATTCGAAGCTTATCTCTGTGCTTGGTATCTTCTGTATTTCACAGCCTCTATGGAATCGTTGAAATTAGGAATAAACGTTTATCCGTTTATATAGAATAATCATTCAAATTTCACATAATTAGGTGTAGTCAAACTATAATAAATTGTACGCACTATATAAAATCATGTTAAGGGCTTTGAATAATAATTGTTACTTTGTTATATGAATATACGTCATAAACGTATCTTCAAACAACGTATTATTGATATTTTTGTAACTCTTGAGACAAAATTATGTGAGATTAAAAAAGCATCGAATATGGCAACCACAGTTCACATCGTATGAAATATAGTATGTGGTTATGGCAAAAAATAGTATTTCCTCATTACGTGGAAAATCTATAAAGTGGAAACTTACTGTCTCTAACTAAACAACTGTATGTGCATACCTGATTTAATTGCTTATAACGAACATAACGATGCGGTGTTGACCCCAGTAAGGTAAGATTGAAGATGTGCCACCTTATTAAGCAGGAGAAGCAGCCAAAGAGGTCATGAAAGTAAAATCAGAACCATCTATCTCTGAAACAGGTTAGATCCCTGCTAAGTGAAGCATTTCTGACTATTATTGTACTGTCATTAATACTCTTTACGTCTGTTCATTGATAGTTTTATTGTCCTCACTAAACGTGCATTTTATATAATGCTTTACTAAATCATGGCTTTTCTTTAATTAAAGTGACACGAATCTTTATTTTCTTTACAATTAAGTATAGAATATGTTATGCCACGAAGATTTTAACGTTTTGTTTGATTGTAGATTTATACTTAGTCAGTTAATTCACAACATTGTGCCAAAATACTATTTTAGAAAAGATAAAGACTTAGCCTATAAGGTCATAACGGTCGATGGCGAAGTTATTACCAACACAGAAACTACTTGTTGCCTGCCTAAGCTTTAGCAGAGCATCGTGGGGCTGACAAATGCCATTTTGTCTGTCTGTTTGTCTATCTGTTTATCTCTCCGCACGATATCTCAAAAACAAACTAATCTATAGATTTGAAATTATGCGTGAATCTTAATTTTTATATGAGGAACACTGAGTTCGATTTTAGTGCGTAGATATCCATGGAATTTGGCTGGGCGTTAGCGAACATATTTATTTATATTGGTCTCATAAGTAACCGTGATGGAAACAAGAAAATAGCTGAATAACGAAATTTGTCAAACAACTGTGTACTATAATATGAAATTTTAACAAATGGGTTTTTATTCATAGAGTAAACAGAAAATATAATAGACTGAGGTCAATAATAAAAGTCGCTGATAATAATTTACTTCAGCGGACTCTTACGTTGTCTTACCCTCGTTAGCTCGTAAATAACGGTTGAGCATAAAAGTGACAGTGTTTTATTTATTTTTTCTATCTACGCATATAATATATAAATATTAGATTACCTCACCTGTACAGTCTCTAACCATCCGGACAAGATGTGCAATAATTGTTCATCTCCGTATCTAATGTTAACCTAAATTTTGTAAACACATTTTAAATTGAGATTTTTTGACCACATGTATTATTACTACTGGCTCCCATAAGCTATTTTATCAGCAAAACATCAAAAAACAAAACCAAAAAGTGTTTATTGTAGTCTGAAAATTCAGAAGTAATAACTGCAAAGGAATATACATCTTTTATTATACTTGAACCACATTAGTGGTCCTATTACAGGACTACTTGTACTAAGCCAAATCTTCTTTCTGGAGGTGCTATAATTTTCATGTCTTTTATAGTTAAAGTTTTCAACTGAGCTGAACAAGCAATGACTAACTCGCATACCTCCAACAAAGGATATTATCTGGATATTATATTATATTATATTATATTCTCATGAGGAGGCATGATAGAATCATAAATTAATTTTTTTAACGAGTTATCCTATCGTATTACGCATAGACACTACAAGTGAATGTGTTTATAAATAAACTGTTAACTGATTGAATGTAAACCTACTCCATTCTTTAAAACCCATTTTACACGTTTATAATGATTTAATGAAGGGTTATTAAAAGATAAGTCTATACATTATGAAGATATACGAATATACAGGATGAGTTTTGAATATCTCCACTCCTAATTTTTCTAGTACCTATATTTAGACATCGACTGAGTGCCACCACTGACCATTGTTGAATAGAAAGTACTTAGTTTTGATTATGTTCATATAAAACGGTCGCCATCTTGGACCCACAAGATTGGATGAAGTGTTTTACAGGTTGTATTGTACACAATTGGATATCCTACTTTTTCACTGACGATCCCACCCCGTTTTTAAAATTCTTTATTCGTTCTTGGGATATTGCTACTTTTAGGAGTAATAAGAAGCCAACACGTGTATGCTACTACTACTCCTACACATTTAAGGGACAACTTAAATAAAATAATTTATAGCTCATTAATAGATTAATTCTCATTAAGTGAAATAGGTGTTTAAACTGGTACCAGTCGACCTCTTTGAGTGTTTTTGGTGACATTTAAACACTGTATAATCATTAAAGACGCAGAGACTGCATTTTAACTTGACATCAGATCACATAAACCCACCTTTCATCCGGCTGTGATGAGGGGATACTAAAAATGTAGTAAACTATTAATAAAAGTGTTAACAAATTATTAAAATTTGCTTTTTTAAATAAATAAACAAATACGTTGTTCCGTATTATATTCTCATCATTGGTTAAGTTATATGTTTAAGAGAAGCGTGAAATAGCTAGCAACATTTTCTTAATATTTAATTTTTGTATAGTAAATAATTACTTGTCTTTATCATTATTGCCTTGCTTTAACGATTTCTTAACCTTAATTTAATAATATATAAACAGAGTGTCCCATAATCCTCTGAAGACATTTCTACCACATTATTGCTTAGATCAAGACAAACTAATTTCAACATATGAACATACGTCTTGTGCTTAGTTTACTATTTGTCTTGAAACTTAGTATCTTAAAAACTAATAAATTAAATCTTACCAAATTCTGTTAAAATTTTACTTAGGAAAATATTTTGATATTTTCTTTAATAATTTCAAAATGGTAGTCATTAATTAAAGCTTTTTAATTTGGAATATCTTGAAAATCAGCAATTTTACTTAAGAACTACAAGAATAACATATTTTAGTGGATTTTATCACAAATCTAATGACACTAAAATTATTTAAATATAAAAAAATAACTGATTTAGAGCAGATTTACTTTAGTGAAACACTGTCCACATTGGGGTTGGTCCAGACAGACAGATGGGAAACTAAGCACTGTAAATCTATGGTCATATGGTGAAATGTGTTTATTTTGGCCTGAGCAATAATGTGGTATACCTTTGTCCAGAGAGTGACGGGACATTCTGTATATCCATTTTTCATGTGGATATACCAATGGATAAGTTAATAACCGCTTTATTTCTCTGGATCCAAATTATAAAAGTAAAAATGTAGAATTTATCGTATTACACTGACGCATCACTTTTTAAGTGATTATTATTGGAGATGGACAACTAATAACGATGACTAAGCAATAGTTAAAAAAAGAGAGATAATCGCCTTGAAGAATAGGCGTGGGGTGAAAATGAATGGTTACATTTAGCAAATTACAAGGGTCCCATGGTGTAATGGTTAGCACTCTGGACTCTGAATCCAGCGATCCGAGTTCAAATCTCGGTGGGACCTTTAGATCTTTTTGTTGCTGTAATTTTCATTGTATGAACAAACATTTTAGATTATACAGTTTTACATTTGTTTAAGATGTGGAGCGCATGATCTAATTTTTTTTTCATTTTTCACTTTTTAACCTTCACAATTTAACCTTTTTCAAACCATATACATACATCTGGATCTCTTTTTTATTCATAATAGTACTCATATATATATTGTTGAACAATATACATAGAATGACAATAGAAAAAATTCTTTGCATTTTCTTAAACTTTCAATTTCTCTCTTCCGATTTCAAGTCACTAAAATGTTACTTTTGTTTCCATCTAATTAAATAGAGCTATTTATTCTATAGGCAGGTATGTCGATAAAAAATATATAAATTTTTCGCAATATTTATATACTTTTATTAGTTAATTTTATTACGTAGGCTACTTGGTTAGTGTTTCATACAGGCAGAAAGAGTAGGCAACATAGGTGTAGGTATACTATATAACTCAATAGTATATTTAATAAATTTCAATAAAATAAACTACTTAAGTAGGTACTAATGCTGTTTCTTCTTCCAGATTTTCAACGAGATGACTCTGGGAAAATTACACGCAAGCAGAAGATAGCAGTTACAGATAGCTCATTATAGGTAAGTTACAATTCATCAATCAGATGGTGATTAAGTTTCCTAATATTCTGCTTTTAAAATGTAAATTCCTTATTCTTACTCGGAAATAATAAATAAGTTATGGTGAATATTTGATCGCTTAAATTCTATTTCCTTTTTTTAAGTGATTCTAATTCCACTTTTAAAACGGTATGTTAAAAACGAATTGGTTTCCATTAAAAAAAGTATACAATTATAGCTGCAAATTACCAAACATGAAGACAAAAATGATTCAGTGATCAAGCAGTAAATATAAATATATATATATATATATATATATATATATATATATATATATATATATATAAATTTAGAAGCAGTTACTGTAGAAAGGCAAACTCTAAATTGTTAAATGTACAAATATTTATATTCGTTTGTATAGAGAAAGATTGCAATTTTTCTACGCACACTTATTTGTAGAATACAATGTATTCAAGAAGGCATACTAGATTTTATTTCACCTAAATGATTAAATTAACATATACTAGGGGAAATTGTAAATAAATAATTTAGTAATACTACTCTTAACCCGACCGAAGTGGGTAGATAGCTCTTAAATTAGATAAAATTACTAGGTTACCACAAATAAATTAGTAGGCCTATTAATTAGTAAAATAGTCGGTAAAAATTAGTATTATTACAGATAGGAGTGTCAACATTTATTTGAACGAAACAAATTGGTTGCAGAATCTGTAACATTCAAGTACATTACAAACAAATCTTTTCCTGAAGATAGAAATCCTACTAAACCCTGTAATGTGTAAATAGGAACTAAAATAATCACACAGTATTGCGGTTGCGGTTAACAGTTTTAACTATTTATTCCACCCAGAACTAATTAAGGTACATGTCATTCAACATTTTAGTTAGTAAAGAGCTGGCAATAACTTATGAAGTCAAATTATGATTTTTCATTCACATTTAGAAGCATTTTTCAAGTACATAGAACATATTTTGCTGACATGTATAAAGCTTGATAAATCTAGTAAAAGCTAATGTTATAAAACTGTAAGCAAATATGTATTTTTCATCCATATTTAAAACTGTGTAATGGATAGTGCGATAAAACAATGTTTGTGGACTAGACTACAGAGTACGGTACGTGACAACGCAGACAGTGAAGTCCAAGATAACCAAGCTAAATGTGGATTATGACGTCATCCTGGCGACGCGCCAGGTGCCAGTCAGCTGGTGGTGGTATCAGCTGACGCTGCACCACAACCATCTTTATATTCAAGTTGTATGAATATTAATGTTGTTTTAATCCCTCGCCGGATTATAATTAAGATGTAGGAAAGCTTAAAATTAACTTCCTTTAGTAATATTAAATGGATTTTTTTATCACTATACGGATACTGTGTAAACAAATTATGACGAACATAATTTAACGGACGTTGTTTTAAATATATATACCAAATAACGCCATCTTTGTTGCATTGTATTACAATGAGTAAAACTGCAATTACCATAGAATTTATTAATGATGATCCCAATACCATCACTCAGATTGAAGATTCTAAAATTGCTTAAATGCATTATAGCCTACTAAGAGTAGAAAGATAACCTAATCTATGACGAGTGATATTAACATTGCTTTAATGTATATAGATCTTCACGGGGGAAAACTACACTTATATCTGACCTTGTGTCAAGCCCCGTATACCTGGTTTTATCAAATTTATTTGTCGCGACTCAGCCCTAAATACTCATTAAAAGGGTCACTATTTGTCCCCATGCATATTCGACGCCACACGTATGGTCGCTCACTGTATAGTTAACATTCAGATCCAATATCCACTTCTAGTTTGACAAAATCATGTCAATGTCAGTTTTCTTTGTTTCACTTCTCTCTCTCGCTCTCTTTAATTGTTACACCTACTGTCCAGCACTACTTTAACTTAAATTTAGTATGGGTTTTAAAGTAATTAATGTAGATGTTAATTAATTATTGCCTGGCGTAAGATGATGACCTGAAACTGTAAATTGGAAAAGGCTATATGCAAGTTTCTCAAATTGAAAATAGTGATTTCCAAAACACGTACTATTTCTAATTAATTATTGCCTGGCGTAAGATGATAGATGACCTGAAACTGTAAATTGGAAAAGGCTATATGCAAGTTTCTCAAATTGAAAATAGTGATTTCCACAACACGTACTATTTCTACTACTATTATTGTAGATTATTTACCTTATTAAGGGGAGATCAGCAGTTTTAGAGTAAAAAATTTCAATTGTTGTTCAGCTAAAGCTAAATGAAGACCAGAATTGCAAAGGGAGCTAAGTGCCAAAAACCACACTTTTCAGGAAACGAAAAAACTTTGCATTTTCAAAACAAATTTGTATTTATATTTTATAATTATGGAGATACATTGTTTACATTATGTTTAAAATTATTACCAAGCTTTATAAAGCTATTTACTTGAATAAAAAGTTTATAAATTCCTTTCGGCAGAAGGTCCTAAGTCCAAACTACCTAACAGTGCAAAAGGATGTAAGTGCCATAAAAAGAGTTAATTTTACTAACACAGCTCCCGATAGAAGTTTCTGTTGTTTTCATCCAAGTATGGAATCATTGTGCGAAGGTCCTTTTTCTTGTTTTCTGGCAATTGAACATTTGCTGGAAGTTGTTCCAATTCTACATTTTCAATATCTTTTATTGTCTTGCCTTTCTTTACCACATACAACTTTTCCCATGGACATAGATCGTTAAAATTTTTTTGTATAATACAAAACCAGGTTCAATTTGATCCACTTTGATCACGGAAATCTGACTGATGCCTAGTTTTTTTGTACCAATGCAACTAGAAGCTGCGTTGTCAAAGTCAAAAAAGTGGTCAGCCATTTTCAAAACTTTGAAAGGCTTTGAAGGTCTAGCTTCCTCGATAACTTTCTGTAGATCTTCCATCACTTGCATTCTAGCTGACCGACACTTTTTTCGATAATAGCAAAATCTCTATCGGCAACAGAAAAACTGTGGCCGGAGAGCAGAAATTTGTGTTGAACAGACTCAAAAATACCCTTAACTACCACGTATAGGTATAGAAAAATAAGCATTCGATTTTTTAGTTGGCCGGCACAGTTGTCTCTCCAAACAACCAAATGTTTCTTGTGATTTGGGAGTAAACCAGAGTTTATAGCCTGAATAATGCAAGACGCTACCTGATTCCCTCCTGTACCTGACTGCCCCTCGTGCCACATACACATTATAACATCATTAGTGTTGGTGCTATGGATATTGAAATTGTAGCAGGAGAGTTGGCGTAAATAATACATATTGCAATGTGTCAATTTAGGCAAAGGGGATACTTTTTCTAAGTCCATTACGACCTTACAGTTTTGGCTGCCAGGTAGAGTACTGGAGATTGAGTCATTTTTCAACTCGGTTAATGCACTTTCTGGTTTTCTGTGGTGTAACTCGAGCTGCTGTTTGGCTTTGTTAGATTCCATAGCGTCATGGGTCTTAGATTGTATGTTTAAAAAATCACACCTCTTGCATGTATCGCTTCTAGGTGTTTGTTTAGTGTCATATAAGACTTCCCACTTAATCTTGCTTTCTTCTGTTTTTCTCTAAACGCCAGCTTCTTTTCACTGACATCTTCACCAACAGCACTGTTATTCAAATTGTTGGTGTCGTCAGGCATGATTGAAAGAAAACTTTATAACTTAAAATAAGAAATATGAAAAACACAGGCAAAAGCAATTACGGGTAGAGCACGCCTGTATCAACAGGAGTGGCAGGAATAGTGGTTGGACGGACGACCGCGACGGCACTTAGATCCCTATGCATTGCAAGCCCGCCCCGACGTACTACCAGCGCATTCTGTTGCATCCTATAACAACTACTAGGAATTTTTTAGGAACATAGATCACATTGCAGGGCATTGGCATGTGGACATAGATCGGTTTGCAGTGAAAAACCCATAATGATAAAAGATGGCACTTAGATCCCTTTGCAATTCTGGTCGTCAAATATTCTTTGTTTTATCCTGAATCTAAAATATATACTTGTGCATGGTTATTTTTTTATAATCGATCAATAAAAAAATAAAATAACACAATGTGTTGGGTTTTCTATGCTGCTGTAAGGTCAAATGTCATTAATTGGATCGTCTATTCCCCAACATTTGTTATAATATCTACAACTTTTTGTTCTAGTTAAATTTTTGTTGGTACACTGTTTACTCCTCTTCTTCCGATTAAAGACAATTCGCTGCTGTCTGCTATATATACTTAGTTCTGTTTACAAACCTTTGAGTGTAAACAATAGCAAAATATATTCTAGTTTGACATTGTAAGTTTTTAGTGCTGTGTTTTGGTGATAGATTACTCTCAGTGATGTTTATTTTGTGTAAAAAATATGCCAATAATTAAAAAGTTTAATATTACGAACAAATTTAAGGGAAACAGGTTTTCTAAACGCAAAAATGATCTTGAGCCTAACCTAAATTATGAGGAATATTGTTCAAATCCAGCAAGTGAAATTAGGCCTAGGCCTGATCTCAACAAACAATCATCTAGTTCCAAGAAACTAAATGAATCCAAACTACCAAAGAATTATAAAATATATGAAAATAATGACATAAATGCAATACTTAGTATACCAATATTGTCGAACCTTGTAAAACCTTTTACAAAATGCAAACATTGTGATGAAATGTTTTGTGTCTCTTTATCAGTAGATGAAAGCTATACTAATGACATAGCTCATAGGTTTATCATACAGTGTAGTCAGTACAAAATGTCAGACACCTGTATTAGCTCTAATACTGTTCAAAATTTACAAGATAAACTTGAGATATGCTTACGCTCTTCGATCAATAGGAAAGGAGGGGGCCGAGGCAAGAAAAAATTTTTGTGCCGTCATGAACATTGCCCCACCTACCACCAAAATCGAGTGTTACTATGAAAGAATTTTTCCCAAAGCCACTACAGTTTTCGAAACATATTTGAGGATGTTGAACTGACGAATCAGCTGACTTTGTTATTTGGTGAACACGTATTGTATTTGGTTCTGTGAAATTTGTTATAAACTTGCTTTTTTCTCGTGAAATAGTTCACAAACTGATAATAAGGACTGTTATTAATTGATTTCGGTTATTTTAATAATAGTTTTGATGTAGTTTACTGTTCGTAATGTAATGTTTTTTGTTCTTCCTGTTACATAACCTTGCCTTGTTTGTGTTTATGTTTTGATTGTTTACGTTTTTGTAGACTCTCATGATGCAAACAGGTTCTAGTTGTGAAAATGCTTTCACTGAAGATAGTGCTCATGTTCTACATGATCACAGTTATAATCAGACAGCAGTAATATCTACAGGTATTCCAAACTCCCGAAACTCTGAGGAGAAAGAAAGTAATGACGGCATCCACTGGCAAACAGTGACTGGTTCATTCAAAAGACCTAGGAAATTGGTTTCGAACGGTCCCGACATATCGAAGAAATTGTGTTCAAACCCAAGTAGTTTCTCATTAACTACAAATAATCGTTTCGATGCTATTGGAGGGTCAAATACGATGGATGAGAGCACCACATCGACGCCGCCGTCTCATGTTGGCGAGGATAAACCACCTCCGATCTTCGTACCCAACGTTGTAAACGTTAAGAGCATGATAACCGCTATTGAAACTGTTATCCCAAATGACAACTACACATTTAAATGCCTCAGCCAAAACAAATTCAAAGTTAATACAACAACTATTGACGGTTATCGGAAGCTGGTGCACAAACTAAAAGAGTTGCAGGTCACCTTTCATACCTACCAAATCAAACAAGAGAAAGCATATCGCGTGGTTTTAAAAAATATGCACTTTTCCACTGATGTTGCGGACATTAAGATTGCTATTGAATCCTGTGGGTTCCAGGTTCGCAACGTAATGAATATGAGACAGCATAAAACCAAAGCACCTCTTTCAATGTTCTTTGTTGATCTGGAACCAAATCCGTGTAACAAAGATATATTTAATATCGAGTACCTCCTTAATGCAAAAATTACCTTTGAACCACCGCTCAGGAAATGCGAGATCGTTCAGTGTAAGCGATGTCAAAGTTATGGACACACCAAAACGTATTGCTGGCACCCTTACAGGTGCGTTAAATGTGGCCAGAACATGACACACGGGCATGATTGAAATCCAGTGATACCCCACCCACCTGCGCTCTATGTGAGGAGAACCACCCGGCGAACTACAAAGGTTGTTCTGTGTACCGCGAACTTAAACAAAAATCGTTTCCCCCGATCAGACCCAAGGTACCTGAAAGTAAAACTCATGATCAATCACCTCGGGGAGCCCAAGAAGTGGTAAGACCTCTCAGTCCATCCACTGTTCGAATCCTGCCGGGACGATCATATGCACAGGTGGCATCCAACTCGATGTCTGAAGATAACAGTACTGAAAACGCTTTAAGTAAAACACTTAACGACTTTTTCAGCAAATTTGAAAAAATAATGATACAACAGGCTGAACAGATA
This sequence comes from Homalodisca vitripennis, assembly GCF_021130785.1. Taxonomy (NCBI): domain Eukaryota; kingdom Metazoa; phylum Arthropoda; class Insecta; order Hemiptera; family Cicadellidae; genus Homalodisca; species Homalodisca vitripennis. The sequence continues at coordinate 89,977,998 of NC_060211.1, forward strand.
GGTACTTTAATGAACCTATTGTCTTCCGTCATTTCGAAGCTAAAATGAATAATTTTTATAGAATAGCACTTTGGAACGCCAATGGCTTGAGTAACCATACTCAAGAGGTTAAAATATTTCTTGGTCTTCATAAAGTTGATATTATGCTTATCTCCGAAACTCACTTCACAGATATGACACATTTCAAAAATCCTTTTTACTCTCTGTATCACTGTAATCATCCAGATAATACTGCTCATGGTGGTAGTGCGGTATTAGTTAAAAATAGTATAAAACACCATGCCATACCTGCTTATAAGTATAATTATATTCAAGCTTCCAGTGTTGTGATTGAAGACTGGTCAGGTCCACTCACGGTATCTTCTGTGTATTCCCCTCCTCGTCATAACTTTTCATACCAGCAATACAGCGACTTCTTCAATACCTTGGGTTGTAGATTTATTGCGGGGGGTGACTTTAATGCGAAACACACCATGTGGGGCTCTCGGCTGTGCAATCCCAGAGGCCGTAATCTCCTTAAGACTATCAACGACAATAACTATCAATATTTTTCTACGGGAGAACCGACTTATTGGCCTACTGATCCCTTAAAAATTCCTGATTTGCTTGATTTCTTCGTGACTAAAGGTATTTCCCAAACGTACACACGTGTAGAATCTTGTCTTGATTTATCCTCAGACCATTCTCCATTGATCTTCACTTTAAGTTCATCTGTCATTACTACAGAGGGTCCACTGCGGTTAAGTTCTAAATATACTGACTGGGACCAATTTCGATCTCTTCTTGATGAAAACTTGCATTTACACGTTTCCTTGAAGACAAATGGTGAAATAGATGAAGCTGTTGAATTGTTTAACAGGACAGTCCAGAAGTGTGCTTGGCAATCAACGCCGCATCAACGAAATGGAACCACTAATGGCCTGAACTACCCTCTTAGCATCAAGAAAAAAATTGCTCAAAAAAGAAGACTTCGTAGGATTTGGCAAAATTCCAGGAATCCTCGTGATAAAAACAACTTCAATAGAGCGGCGCGGGATTTGAAACGTTTGTTATCTAACTTCAATAATGAAAGGTTTCAGGTTTTTACTGCAAGTCTAACTCCTACAGAAGACACGAAATATTCAATGTGGAAAACTACTAAACACATGACTAGTCCAAGAGTGCCGATTCCTCCGATTATCTTACCAGGTGGTGGCTGGGCCAAGAACAACAAGGAGAAAGCTGAAGTATTCGCTACGCACTTACGCGATGTGTTCAAGCCCAGTGACTCAGCTCAAGCTCCTGACCCAGAAATTGAATACTTATTAGAATCACCTACCCAACTATCACTTCCTGTTCAGCCCTTTACTCCCTCTGAAGTAACTGAAATAATTGTGAAACAATTGAAGCCATACAAAGCTCCTGGGTATGACCTCATTACAGGAAGGATTTTAAAAGAACTGCCGAGGAAAGCTATTATGTTTTTGACTTTTTTTCAATGCAATATTGAGAATTGAGCATTTTCCAGCACAGTGGAAATTATCGGAAATTGTCATGGTAGCTAAACCTGGGAAGCCTCCACATCAGGTTAGTTCTTATAGGCCCATAAGTCTATTGCCTGTGACTTCAAAAGTTTTTTAGAAGCTTTTTCTAAAACGATTTCAGCAAGTTATTGATAGCGGCAACCTTATCCCCAACCATCAGTTTGGTTTCCGCCAGAAGCACTCTACCATTGAGCAGATTCATCGTGTGGTCAATGTAGTGAAGGAAGATCTGGAAGCAAAAAGATACTGCTCGGCTGTTTTTCTTGATATCAGTCAGGCTTTTGATAAAGTTTGGCATGAGGGTCTCCTTTATAAATTAAACTACTAGTTCCTCATTCTTTCTTTAATGTCATCAAGTCCTATTTGTCAAACAGGTTTTTTCGAGTCAAATTTCAAGACGAATACTCCGACCTCCACAAAATTGAGGCGGGCGTTCCACAAGGCAGTGTATTGGGTCCTATCTTCTACACCCTCTTCACATCTGACATACCTGTACGAGCCGATGTCACCATGGCCACCTTTGCTGATGATACCGCTATACTAGCCTCTCATGAAGTCCCAGGAATTGCATCCCAACGACTACAATCTGAGCTGGATGACTTGTCGGAGTGGCTTGTGAGATGGAGGGTGAAGGTTAATGAAACCAAGTCCACTCATGTAACTTTCACAACAAGGCCTGCTAACTGCCCACCTGTCTCTCTTAATAATGTCCTCCTCCCCCAATCTGAAGAAGTGAAATATCTGGGTATGCATCTAGACCGAAGACTAACTTGGCGTTCTCATATCTGGCACAAAAGATTATTTTTAAACTCAAAATTCAAAAAAATATCCTGGCTTTTAAACAAGAGGTCGAAATTATCATTAAGAAATAAGTTGTTAGTATACAAGGTGATTTTGAAACCTGTTTGGACTTATGGTATACAGCTTTGGGGTACAGCCCCAATAGTGCGTCAGTTACACGTCTGAAGAGACACTCAATCCTGGACTTACCTCTTAGATTCTAATTTCAAACTTTCTTGTTTATTTGTGTTAGCTCTATCGCTGGATAGAGTCTAACTCGTGTTAATTTATTATTTTATCTAATTTACTTATTGTTCTAAGAATGTCTGAACAGATTGTAAATAAAATTGTCAAACAAAAAAAAAATATTTGAGGAGATCAGCTGAGGAAGCAGTTCAAGAAAATAGTGATGACAAAGACATAGCAGCAGCTTTTGCTGGCACGTGGCAAAAGCGCGGTCATACATCTTTGAACGGAGTGCTGACAGTGACTTCATTTGACACAGGTAAGGTGTTGGATTTTTAATCCTTTTCTAAATTTTGCATTTCTTGTGCCAGAAATCAGTACAAAGACAAACCTTATGAATTCGAAGAACAAAAAAGTGTGCAAATCTAATTATAAAACTCGAGCGGTGGAATGGAAGTAAAGGGTGCTGAGGCTGTGTGCAATATAGATCCGAGGGCAAGTTAGGCGTTCGATACACCAAATACCTGGGAGATGGCGATTCTAAAGGGTTTTCGGCTGTTTTAGAGAGTATGCCATATGGAGAAGAGGTGGAAATAGAGAAGCGAGAATGTGTGGGCTATGTCCAAAAACGCCTTGGCACAAGACTTAAGAATTTAAAGAAAGAAATGAGGGGGGGAACTGAGTGATGGTAAAGGTTTGGGTGGAGCAAGAAGACTAACTAATGCTGAAATTGATAATTTGCAACGTTATTACGGTTTATAGCCATTAGGAATAACGCCACTGATGTTAAAAATGAAAGATGCAGCATGGGCTGCGTACTTTCATAAAATTACGTTGGACCAAAATCTACGACATGAGCTATGCTCTAAAGGTGAGACATCGTGGTGTAAATTTAACAAAGCACTTGCTAATAAGAGTTAGTATAATCATAAGAACTCTCTACCTGAGCCAGTTATGCTTGCTATCAAGCCTATGTATAAAGCCCTTTCTAAAAAAGCGTTATTGAAGCGTTGCTACATGGTAAAACGTAAAACCTGAATGAAACTGTCAACCAGTGCATCTGGAAAAGACTGCCTAAAACTGAATTTGTGGGACTAACAATACTCAAATTAGGAGTTTCAGATGCAGTTACATGTTCTAATGAAGATGTTGTATTAAAAATAAATGTACTTCAGTTATCGGGTTTTGGGCCTGGAAAATACACAGTGACAGGTCTAAAATCAATCAAACGCCGTATAATTTTAAAAACAGACAAGTAAATAAGGGGAAAAATAAAAATAAGAGAATAAGGAGAAGGCTTTTGAAAAGGTTCAGGGAAGAAAATGAAGAAGAAACTGTTAAAGACTACTGTGCTGGTGGCTTTTTAAAGGTAGACTAAGAATGTGATCTATCTAGTTCTTGCTTTAAATGCGTTTTTTCCGAAATTGTTACTTTTGAACATACAGGTACTCATATGTCTAAAAGTAACAATGCTATAATACTGAAATGAAATGTTTTTGCATGTTCAGTATACGTTAACTGTCAGAACGTATTATAATTATCCTCCTCCTTTGAAAAATTGTAGAAAGTTTACTAACAAAACATTTTTTTATTCTAAATAATAATTTAATTAAAAAATATTATTTGTTATTTAAATTGCACTAAAGTAGTACACAATTTTCCAAATGTTTGTGTTAACACACGTAACAAATTTCATAACCATAGCCTCAGCATGTGAGTAGTAAATTATTGTACTTAAATAAACCTGTGTTCGCCCTTTAAAATAACACTAGGAGTGCTAAGCGATGATCTCCCCTTAAGAGATAAATATGATAGTTTTTTTTCTCTCTTTTTTAAGCCTCAGCTACACAGCTATGTAGGCTTCGATATTCACTGGTTTATCTCGTGTCTATACATGATTGGCCCTCCCCGGGATTTGAACCCGTGATCTCTCAGTTAGAGAGCCGAGACTATAACCATTAGTCTACAGAGGAGGGCAATATGATAGTTAACTTTATAGTTTTCGTAATGGATAATTTAACAACTGGGCCACCTACAGCAGCTAATCTTTAGATGCTAATATATATGATGTTTGTCAAAGCGTTGGACACAACATATTATGGTGAATACAGAGTGTACGGTCCTGCACTCGTAGTTGAAGGAATACCTTTAATCTTAATGAAATTTAAAGCTAAAATGTGTACTGTCTTTTATAATGAGGTTACTCAGTAGTTTTACAGGGCTCTTACTTTTGATAAAACCTTTTAAATTTATTTGTGAACGAATTACTTGCCATAATAATACACACGAAAGTATTTTATAACATTTCTTCATATTAGGATGCTGTATTAATCCAGAGGTCAACTATACGATGCTGTTATGGTATGGAATAAACGTTGAGATGTGCTCCGTTATTACCCTTTATTGGAACAAGTCTATCTTTCACTCATTCAGTTGTAGCATCAAGAATAGGTACCTATTGATGATTGCTGGTATGTTATTGAAATTAAGGCATGAAATCACTCGTGACCTTTCTTTTTCTTACAGCATAGACTAAATGTGAGAAAGGGCTAACAGATATGTATTGTTAGTTTTAGTAGTTGCCTCCATAACGCACAATTTCTAGTCACATTACAAGTTTTTATGTCCCACAGATCCTGGACAATAGAAGTATTATTTGATCCCCCTGTATAATATCAGCATCAGATCTGGGTTGGAGAAAATATTGATTTGATTTTTATAGTAGTATTTCTTGACGTGGAATATTCCATAACGTCATGTACTAAGCACTAGTCTAAATACTACTGAATTTAGGAACTGAAAAAAGGATAAGCTCAATGTGATATGAAGCTTAATAGTCGGTGCATTTAACATTATAACACTTTTATATACACTTTCAAATGTCTCCGCATTTTGTCTTCACTTTGTAAAAGAAATGTATATAAACATTTCTTCGGGTGAACTTGCATCCTAACCATATGAGCGATCTGCTCTGTTAGGATAGCTGTAGAGATGTGAATTTTTTATTTGTAGTGAAGAAGCCATCATTCGGTTTGAGGTAATGTGACGACAAGAAACACCTGATTTATATGTGATGAAGAAGCCAGTCTGCCCGCATTGTATGGAAAATTTCACATTGTATTTTTATAATGGTTAATTAAGTGCCTTGCAATGTGTTTTATAAGAGTAATATATTAAAATGTCCATTTAGAACATGTTTGTTTCTTTTTTATAATTTTCATTACTTCATCTTGGAGTCTTCCATACATCAACAGATGTATAAGGGGAAGTACAAGAATAAAATTTTACCATATAGATTTTTTTTTATTCAATATTCTAAAGGACTCCCCTACAAACATTCTACTAGATCCTTATTATTTCCATACAGAAATGGTTAATCATATTAATTGATCAGTTAAAACCTTAAATTTGTACTAAATAGATATTGGTTCTTATATAGTGAATATAATTTTGGATTGGTCTTATTATTTTGTTATATTGGATATTCTGATGTCTTTGTGTCTAAAATAAAAAAGGGCAAAAAAATTAAACAACAGTCAAACAGTGTCAAGTAGTTTGAGTTTTGTTTATCTGGCTGGATCTATTGTTTGTTTACATGGTTGTTGGAGTGTCTAATTTTCAGTAATATTGAACATTATCGATGTTTTATTTTATTATAATTTGGAGGTTCAAAAACTAATCAATTTTTATTGACAACGCTAAAAAGTGTTGGTAAAATCAAATTAAAATATGCTTATTTGTGTGGTTCCCAACCTAGGAATTTTTGTTTCAGAGATTTCTTGTCCTAGCCTAAGGCCAGATTATTAGTTCCTATTGGTAATGCGAAATGGCTGCTGTAGACCATAATAATCCAAACGTGAGTATTATCACTTAGAGCATAAATGTATCTTTACATAACCTTGTAATCTTTGGTTCTATTTTTTGTTAGTTGGAATGTTTTTGAAATTAGGCTAAGTAACAAAGGTTTTTGTAGTATTGACCATATGTTTTTGTTATTTACCCTACAATGGGATAAGAAAGTATACAGAAGAATCTCCACAGAAAAATACTTCATTACACTATGCTTAGGCTATTTTATTACTTTTGAATGCAACCAGACCAGAAGTGAATAGCCTAGACTAGACCCAATCCTGAATAATGTTTACTTTATTACCTAGTAGTAGTAGGTAGGGTACGATAAGCGGACCCGGTTTTTTATATAGAAGAATGTAATCATTGATACCTAATATTCACATTTCAAACTCTAGACTATCAATTGATATAAAAGTATCTATAGTCCTAAATAACAATCATATGTTTTAAATTAAAATATGAATTTAATATTTACAATGATCAAACAAATTATTATTACCAGAATTAGGAAAACTGAAGACGACCATATTTGCTCCTCTCACAGTTAGAGTTGTTTCTTTCCCACAAATTTCACACAATGGGTTTTTCGGTACGAGTCCATGTTGAAGCCACGAAAAAACATGTCTTATCATTTTTCAAAACAATGTCGTTTAGTTTTCTAAAATTGACTGCAATTTTTAATTATCAAATTTTATTTATTTATTTATTTCAACGGGAGAAACCCAATACATAAAAAAATATACAATGAAAAATTTATAAGTGGTGGCTAACATGCATAAACTGATGAATGACTAGGAGCTACGTATTACTTACAAACAAGCACATAATTAATTGATATCAAAACAAAACAATTTACTTATGTATAATTGATATATTACCTTACGTGTATTGTTTGAAAGTGTTTACAGCTGTTGATATATGATATTTTAGTTAATTATTGTTCAAAATAATTAATCAGTATCGATTGATTATATCAATGGTTATAATGAAGTAATATCGTTTGCCAATTTCAATATAAAAAACTGGGTCCGCTTATAGTACCTTACCCAACCTATGTTACCTAAAACGATCTTAACTCACTTTTAATAATTCCTTATAATAGTATGCTTTCATTTCCATAACAAAAATTGTAGATTGTCGCAGACAATATTTGCACACAATTTATTTATTTATTTCCAACGGCAGCAGCCATTATTACAATTGATTCCAATAAGTACATGCATAATACAAGTTAGCAAAACGACAATACTTCTATAAATATTAATTAATAAATACGCCAACTTATAAATTATACAAATTTGCAAGTTTGAAGAAAACATGCAGTTGCTATTAAGTTACTACATTATATAGATATAAAAAATGTACTGTAGAAGAACAATGCAACCAGACTAGAACAACAAATTTTAACTCGCATATAAAAATATATAAATGATCAACAAAAATAAATATCTAAAACGTAACATAGCATAAAACATAACAGAATTTATTAAAGTATTTTGATTTTAAGTTATGTCTTTAATAGTCCATTGGTCTAGAAAACAGAGGAATCAGCATTTCTGGGGAATCAGCAAATACATTAAAAACTAGATTATTACATTACAATTTCAATAACATAATTGTAACTATAACATTACGAAATAACAAAACCAATTATGGCCTACATAAGTAAAAGTTAATAGTTTCCCCAGATAACAGTGAGCAACCACTTTTGTGAAGTGGAGGAAATTATTCTCCCCATGAGTAATCAGGAACCAAACCCACATGTATATATATGGAAATATCTCATATAATTTCCTCATATTAATCGCAATTTTTAAATTCTCCAAAAATTAATTATTTCTTGCTGTTTATTGCTTGCATTAAAAACTACTACTTACTTACCAAGCTGAAATCATATGTTCAAAAATTGTAATATTGAATTATTCATTCGGATAAAAACAATCAATCCATTAGATAATATAAGTAGAATAACGAGTGTAGGTGACTTATTGAAGTGAACCCCAACATTTTCATAACCAAACACGGTATAACATTTAACACAATTGAATTATGTTTCCAGGCTTGAACTTTGCCTGTGCAAGAATTAATAGTAGAGTGTGATATGTGGGCCCAATTTTTTAATATCGATATTAACACATGGTATTGCATAATTAAACCGATCTATACTATCAATAAATACTGATTAGCATGTTCAAGCCCAGCCCTATTTCAGGCTATAGCACCCAAATCCCAAACTTAATTTTGTTTAGTCCATTGCATTCATTTAGCATTATAATTACGGAATATAGACCTAATAACTTTCATGAAAAATACGTTTTTTAGTAAAAAGTACTCTGTTGGTACTGTTACGCATCGGTACTAATAGTGTGGACACTGCGTCACACTGACCAAATATTCGGGTTGAAACTCTTGATATACACCATAAAATCATATACTACGTATGCTAATAAATGAGTTGTTATCTATTTATAAAGTCATTTTGTTGCTCCATTCTGTTGAGTATAACACCTCATAAGAGGCTTCACCTTGTACGAGGATCAGATGTTGGAATTGAAAGGGTAAAGTTAACTCCTGTGCTACACAGAAAATAGAATTTTGTCTTAGGAGGCTAAGAGAGATTTATCTAAGTATTTTGTTGTAATCTTGCTACATTTATGCTTTTATATTAGACCTATATGACTATACCACATTTTTCAATGACACACTGAGCAAAATTCAATGATTTCATAATATATTGTGCAATCTAGTACAAGTTTTTTTTTTTTTTTAATTTTAAAAAAGGCAAATAAAATATGAATAATTTTATTTTTAACATTCAAATGCATTTATGTTTTAATGAAACTGTGTTAGCTATGTTTTATTTAATGTGAGCCAGAATGAATGAAAAGTTTTCATGACACAGATTGATTCAACGTGAGAACTTGGATTAATATGTTATGATTTAGATTCTCTCAAAACTGAAGTTTATTGTAACAAATCTACTATTTTAAAAATTATGCGTTATTTCTTTAAGGATACTTGTGTTTAAAAAACCCTGTGTATTTCCAAATTTAAAAAATGATTTTCGTAGACAATTAAGTGGGGCAATATATTATTAAATTTAATTAGGTAACTTAAACAATTCAATTGTGATTACAGAATGGATGTGGGACATGGCCCCGGGCTGGTCTGCAAGGGTTTGTACCACCTCAGGACAGGGGATCGACATTGCCTTCTCCTCAAGGGAAAGGGACTCTCCAAATAAATAGGTGTGTAATACATTTTTTATTTTATAAAACAACATGAAATAGGTGTTTTTAAAGATTAAATCGTATAGGCCTAATTGTACCTTATTTCCATAAACTGGATTATTAATTAGTTAAACAGGGTGTTCTATAACTCTCTGGACAAAGGTATATCACATAATTGCTGAAGACAAACACATTTCACCATATGAATATGGGTCTCTGGTGCTTAGTTTCCCATCTGTAGGTATGTGTGTGATATAAAATATTTTTATCTTAGAAACTAGTAAATTTAATCCTATCAAATTTGAGTTAAATGTCTATCTATGGAGGCCGTCATTTTTAGACAATTGTATTTATCAGATACCAACATAACCTTCAGTATGAAAAATAACAGACTTTATTTAATCTATTTTGAAATTTACAAGTCATAACAATGAATGGCAATTGTATTCTGCCTTCCAAAAGAAAGCGACATTAGCTAGAAACGAGTTGATTGCATCACCACCAGTCACCGATACTTCCAATCGCCATATATATTCCGTCAAATATGAATCTAAATTATGATGACGAGCGGTACCTTTTTGCATCTTATTTCTCCATTTAGCACTTCACCACATCCATTCTACCTGTTGGGTATTTGACCAGTTTCTAGACCTTTGAAATGGTACTTGTGGTTTACCGTAAAATTTATAAATCCTGCTTTCTTGAGTTCTTTAGTTAGAACCTTACCAATAATCAGACAATTTTTGTTCCTAGTTCAATATTAGTTCAAAAATATTAACAAATTTAATTTAATTTGTTAATATTTTTGCATCATGTTTCGGAACTTTGATTAGAAATTGTTGGTCTGTTGCACGGTGCAAACTGCCCAATACCTATGGCTGATGCAACACTCTATTAACATTACTTTTCTGCTTAGTGAAGTCCGCAAAGTCAATGTCAACAATTTTTCCTTGTCCGCCAATTTTCCCACAGTTCTTATTTTCCACTGAAAACACACATAATTCCCACCGACAACAGTTTTTCCAGACATATCCAACTGTTTCTCACACCATTTTACTGGTTTTTGTTCCTCAGCCGAAAAATATATAAAATGAACCATTGTGGTGTAGGATAAATGTAATATCTTGAAATCAAGTACCAATTCTTGGAATTATTCTGGGACAAATTACATTGCCAGAACAGGTATTTCATTCGAAAATACAGTTTAATTTTTTTTGTATTGGCGCACACTTTTGTTTTAGGCAATAAATGCCATTCTGGAAGGAATTAAAAACTTCCTCTTCAGTTCAAGGTTAATCCCAGAGGTGAAGATAATCATTCATGATGAAATTATAAATTAGTCGAGTGGGCAATAATCAATGTAAACAAAAGCTAAAAGAACAATAATTAATGATTTGATAGTGACAAGTGATTCCATCCGTCTAGGCTTACTTCTAGGTTCTCATGTCTAGACCTACTTGATGGCAATTTGGTGATAGGAAGTACGACTCATCAGGTATTTTTCGATTCATAATGAAACTAGGAAAGAACTAGTAACATATAACGAAGTTTATTTTGGTCCCCAATAAGGAAAACTTGTCTAAAAATAGGCCTAGTGGCCTCTGGATAATACCAATGTACCGTTTATGGAAACAAGACAACTTACGACAAAACATATTACAATATTATCTTTAATTACAAAATGGCGGCCATTATAACTTTTCAACTTTTGAATATCTTAAAAACCAGCAATTTTACTAAAGAATACAGGAATAACATTTTTATGGATTTTATTACAAATCTAATAGCATACAAATTATATAAATGTAATAATAAATTTCACTGAATTGCAGCAGAGTTACTGTGACAAGACACTGCCCAGACTGAGAATCTTAGAAGAAAAAAAAAAGATAATTTAACATTAATTAGCAGCTCCAGAATATATCCTTATACCTAATATAAAGTTACATTTTAAAAAATACATATTTTGTAGTTGGGGTGTTTCAATTTTAATAATTGTACCAGTTGGTCCAATATTTAATTTCTGTAAACATAATTAATTATTTTTATATTAACCCTAGACCTGTACAATGTTAAATGTTGGTCTTCCCTTTTTTTCAGCACTTTGCAAGGTTTTTTTTAATCACCATATGTACAAAATTTGCTCCTATTATATATTGTTATACAGGAATGTCAATGTGACAGAGGTTAATTATGGTATATAATCATTCTTTAGTAATAAAAAAACAAATATAAAATGGTTAATCCAGATGTTTATTTTGGTTGGAATTTCAGGCAAGATTGAAAATCTTGTGCAGCAATTAATTAACACGTTAGAGTCTGACAGATAATAATAATTATTGATTATGTAATGAACACCAAACACTGTTTGTGGCTAACTGATGATGTATTCCAGAGTGGAGAAGAAGCGTCACCCCGTGCAGCGGGCACCATCGCGACTGTACCATGTGGACAGAAGCAACCCCCGACAGGACAAGTACCGAGGTCCCACCACTTGCATCGGCCCAGAGTTTGTGGTGAGGGCTGCTAACCCACCCCGCATTATACACATTGGAGACATCAAGGTAAACAGTTTTAGGACTAATGAGTGCTATTTATAACGGGTAGACCATACCATATAACCTACTTTCAGTTTTAATCCTTGACACGCCACTAATAAATACTTTCCTATAATGCCAAGACAAGTAAACAAAATTTGTTGCTTTAAGTTGAAAGCTAACTTTTATTATAACTAAATTATAAAAGGTAAAATTTGTACGATGAAGAATAACGAGATACGTAGTAGACGCGCACTCGTGACAACAGAGAAAACAGTAATACACACCACGGATATGTTTGGTTATGGCTCTATAGGAGACGCAGAACTGATGAGCAGGTGGTCGAGAGATAGACAAAGTGAGAAGGTCGTTTATAAATACTTCCTTGGCAACCGCGATAAGCACGGAGCGTGCACCGGCCATTTTGAAGGCCTTTTGTGGCTAACTAAAAAACTCTCCAAGAGACATGATGTATTATATCGGATATAACTGTATTTGACGTTTTGGTCAAAGTCTACCATTCTAATATATCCATCTATGGCGTGGGAGGGTTAAAGCTACTATACAATACACTGAAACATTAGTCCTACGTAACTTAATTTTATTGTTTTTGTTATTTTTAAAATTCATGATGAAACTCAATTTAGACTTTATGAGAGAATTGGTTTATTCAGAATCATGTGGTAGAGAAATATTACTTTGCATTACTCTACACTGAGCCATCTAGACCAGTGGTGTGCGTTTGACCTAGAGCTGGAACCTTAATATAAACTCTTATGGATTGTACTGGAAATGTATTATTAGAATAATGTACTAAAATTAACAATATTAATTTATTTTATAACTAACCAAGAACGCTTAAGGAAATTAAATAAAACATTTTTAAAGGGAATTGACCCTACTTTAATTGTTTGGACTCTGTTGTTTTCTTGTTCTCATATTTAGTTATAAATAGTGAAATATGGCTCCAATAAAATATTAAGAAGTTCTTCGGATGACTACATATGTTTTACATTTAGATTTTGGTTAGGTATTATATTAATAACAAATTATTAGGAAAATATGCGTAAAGTTTTGTTGTGCATTCTAAAATTCAAAAAATCTGTGTGTGCAAAACCACTTGTAATATACGGTTTTAGCAATGTTACCTTAGAAATGTCACCTTGTTTCCTACCAACCCTTCACCTTACACTTGTTTGGTTCTCTGCACATATCTATAGTTTTTGAAGAAAGTGCAGAATAAAACTAACAGGAGATTGACCCTTAACCCTTAGAGCTTGGCAGGCCACTTTGTTAGCTCATAACAGATTTCCCACTTAGCTCACTTGTAATCAATTGTTCCATCAAATCAGCATGCCATGTGTAGTGGCTGGTTCTGTTCTGAGTCTCTATCCTGGGGATCCCCCAACTGTATTGGAGTGTAAGGGTTGATCGATAGATTTAGTCTACTGTAGGGATGACTGTTGGAGTTGGTAGAGCTTTCTAAGAGTTAACCCATTGCGGATCAACGACGTGAGGGTGACGCGGAGCAAGGCGTGGACCAAAAGCACAATGACGTGACCCTCACGCGGATGACGTGGTACGGATGACTCATTTGTTTTGAACGCTTATCGCTGTTATAAGCCTCGGAGATATTTATAGTCTGTTTTCCTGGACTGGCTTCCTATCTTATCTCTGGTACTCGTCCACAAATACTCCCCTCGTTATCGGTCAATAACGTTATTATTTGCGACAAATTGTTTGTCTGAGGCGTACAGCCGTGGTGTTCGATTTTCCTTTGCCTCGTGTGCGTGTACGTAAATAAAATGGGTGACAATTTACAATCATCTGAATTAGATAGACTATTATTAGAAAGTGGAAGTGACGAAAGTGATATCGATAGTGTTATAGAGGATGGAGACGGTTCTATCACGTGTATTTGTCCACCTTTTCATAATTACGCAGATACTAATGTTGACAGTGATGAGCGGGCTAGTGACCATGATTCAGATGTTCAGACTATTTCAGACATTGTTCCTGGGACACCACCGGATGTGGAAACTCTATTACAACATAATTTCAATATCAATAAAAACGCTCAAATTAGTGCTTCCGAGGATATTTATGAACCTCAACCTGGCCCTTCAACCGCTCCGGATCCGGTCCTGAGGGAAGAGTCCAACTCACCTACTCCACCTGCTGCTGCTTCTGTAGGTAAACTCCGTATAAAGTTCAGTAATAAAATTGTAGACAGTCTCATAATAATAATAAAATAATAATAATAATCTCATAATAATAAAATAATAAGACAAAATACAGTCTAAATACAGTGTAAATATTTTGTAAATATTAGATTAGTTGTTTCTTGAAGTGACAGTTTTATTAGAACATTTTTTTTTATTGTGTAAAACATTTGATCCGTCCTACATCAAGCAGCTACAACACGCAAAAAACGTAGGTAAAAATGTTACGTGCCTGTATTTTTAAATTTATTCTAGTATAATATACTTGTCTAATATGATCTGTATAATGTTTATATAACATAAATAACAACATAAACAAACAAAACATGTATAATTAGCGAGCGCGCTAAGCAGGCAGGTAGGCGTGCAAACACTGCAGGTGCTGCGTTGTAATACGGATTAATTCGTACTCTAAGGCCCGCGCGCGCACCGTTTTCACGATCCGCAATGGGTTAAAGGCTGTTTCTAGCCTTGACATAAGGGTGTGTCATCTCTCACCGTTTAGACTGGAGAGGCTGGTACAGAGTTGTTATCCTCTTCTTCTAAGGAGATATGACTGAGATTAATACTCAAAATCCTTCTTCTTAGATCTCTGCAGAAAGCGTCCCCTACCCCCAACCTTACCTATTCGGGATATCCTGTCACTCCAGAAGCAGTGCAAAGCCTATGAGTTTGCTAATTACACTGTTTGTGTTAATAATAATAAAAATATGGCAATAAAAATTCTTCTTTCTGGAAATGTCCTTTTAAGACTAAGTGCAATTCCTCAGCTTCTTGTCTTAAGAGTACAAAAATTCTTAACTCTGACATTTTAAATCACTGATAATTCATTAAATTGTTGAAAACATATTAATTAGTCTTACTTAAGGTTATGTATATTTAATTGGTGTTAATAAGTCTTCTCTTATAAAAGTACCAAGTAGTATATTGATTAAGTACAATGGTGTTTTTATGATATGATGGGTAATATTACAATTTTTTATTTGTTTTTGTTTTTCAGCCTGCTCTTAGGAGAAAATTAGTTGTCATTCTGTTGAATGGGCAGAAAGTCGAAATTACATGTGATCCTTCTTCAACTACTGCTGCGCAAATATTTGAGGTAATTAAGTAATCTGTGCAATATTTTCTATTTTATTTGTAAAATTGTTATTACTGCGTTAGATTCCTCTGGAATGATTTTAGAGAATCTTTTAAATATATATTTATGTTACAATAGAAACATTTAATACAAAGAGTAGGTATGAAAATTGCAGGTTACTATTAAAATATTGTTCTAGGTAATTGTGGAGAGTGAAGGCATCTCGGAGAACTTCACACTGGGACTAGCTGTGCTTGTGTCCGGTGACTTTGTGTTTCTTCCTCCAGAAGTTAGATTACACAAGATGGCTCCGTCAGGCTGGGGTAACAGCTCACAGAAACACCACCCTTACTACAGTTTTACACTTTACCTCAAGGTCAAGTTCTTCCTCACTCCACTCAGAGGATTCAGGTAAATTAACACCAAACACTGCTAATAATTATTAGTAAATAGACATTAATGTCCTCTCCAGTATGGTACTACTTTCCCCTAAATTATGATACAATATTAAAAGTCATATGTAATGAGTTAATTATAGAGAAGCAGTTCTGCCATTAGTGGATTCCCAAATCATGCTGTACCTTGATCCCAATATCGAATAGAAAACCTCAAACTGACCCAATAAACAGCATACACAGTGTTCATCCAAGAGTTGTGTATTCAGTGTTCAACTGGTGGTGACTGTACTAATGTTTACCTTCTTGAGGGGGAAATAACAGTAATTTACTCTGTCTTTAAATTGTGACCATAATAATTGTTGATTTATTTAGACTTTTTGTAGACTTCAATCCGAGTCTGTTTTTATATTGACATTCCTAGCCTCTACAATCTTCTTGAATGTTATATTCAGTTACATTAAAGAAATTGTGGCAGGTGTTGGAGCTGGAAACATTTGCTCTACCTGCAGCTGCGACGCTGTCTGCTTGAGCGACAACTGCGGTGTGAGACCAAGGACATGATGTTATTGGCAGGACTGGCCTTGCAAGCTGAGTTTGGAGACTTCAATGTTGAGGTGATTACAATGTCTTGTACATAGTAATACATGGGAGAATATTCAAACTACACTGTAACTCTTGCAAGTACACTAACTTTTATAAAACCTGTATCTTTTTACCTGCTATGTGAATTTAAAATGTGTATGATGAGAGGATGTTTGAGATTGAGACATATTATCCCGAAGTTTTAAAGATGACAAGTCGGGGCTGCAAAATGGACTGCTGGATGGGAAATATTTATTTGTTATCTAATAATAATAAATAATTATAACCATAAAAAATAATCATATCTTAATATCATAGATTCACTGTATTTTATTAGATTCATGATTAAGGGTATTTTATTGAAAAAAATCAAGAAATTCTGACAAAAATAAGGTAAGATACAAAATCATTACTAAATCTCTATGTTTATCACTAACTTTTCCCTGAAATATCCTACCAATGAGGTCATTGTGCACAATAAAACAACTGTGTTAAAGAGTTTATTAATTAATACTCTTTTTTTACTGAACTGAGTATTGAAGTATCATGTTCATGGTGCGTAGACTCAACACTTTTGTGATGGACATGTTACATAATGGGTAATATCCAGTAACATTCTCACCCTTTACCAAACGTAATTGTAAAATCTTAACCATTAATACTGAGTTTGAATATAAAAATTTGGCTTTAACCCATCACTAATATGTGTATATAATATGATATATTTTATATCCATTTCAGCTACTTCAACTTAAGCATAGTAAAACTTTCAGCATATCAAAACCAGCACTCTTATAATGGTTTTTCGTTAAGTGTCCATCTGTAGTTATTAGCAGAAAAATGGAGAGTGGAGGGCTGTGATGGGATAATATTGGTATTAAATCAATATTACACATTGTATTAGTGCATAATTGTATTGAATATGATTTATTATTGTTATTTCTTTTCATTAGTGCAGTATTTTTTTATTATGTCGTTTTAGATACAATTATGAAAATATATGATACAATGAAAACAAATAATTTGACAGGCTTCTATTAACGTACATCATCTGGGTTTTTCAATATACTTTTATTCATTCTCTTAACCCTTCAACGCGTGTTTTATAAATAATATAAGCAAATTACCCAAGTTTATAATTATTTTATTATACTTCTATGTTGTTAGTGTTTAAAATTAGCCAAATTAAACAAAATTAACCTACTTTAGGTTAATTTCCCTAAAAGCTAGCTAACCTACAAACCATCCCCAACTCATGTTTATAAAACACAACAAATTGTTCCTGTCAAAGCGGGATTTCCTTCTTCAAAACAATATAGTTAGCTTGTAAAACTAATAATAATAACTAAACAAAGGAACGTAAAACACACAAAAATATGTCAGTTGAACTTGAACATAACCATCACACTAACAATGACTGTAAACAACAACAAACGTAAGCTGACAAACGATCGGCTGCACGGCAATGACGTCGTCTTGAATGCAGCTGATTTCTCAGATATTTTTTCTAAAGATCGATTTTTCGAGATATCGACTCAATTAATCGAAAGTTTGAATCTTCTTCTTGCGATTGGTATACATTTTTCATTGAAAACATTCGATAGTCGTCTGTTACAGCTACAAAAATAACCGACTACTCCATGACGTACTCAGTACGGCAAAACGCGATCTCAAGTAAAAGTGTCATGACGTACCTAGTACGGCAAAACGCGTTGAGGGGTTAATGTACTACAATTTTTACTTAAACATTTATTTAGTGTGTGGACATTAAATTGTTAAATAGACTAAAGAATTACCAAATTTTTTTGTATGGTTTTTACTGGATAATTGTGGCCTAGGAACATGGGTGTGGTGATTACTTCCTGCTAGAGCACTACCTGCCGGAGGGGATGTGGAGGGAAGGGGAGTCTGTGGTCACCCGCGAACTTCAGAGCCTACACCGGGAGCGACAAGGTCTGGATCCTGGCAGAGCGGAGGAAATGTTTGTCTCGTACACACAACGCCTCCCAGAGTATGGCACACACCACTACTCTGCTGTCACGGTCAGTATGTCAACTATGTCTTGTTATACATATCATTATTACATAAATTATTTTCACAAGAAAAATAAATGTTACAATAGTTATTGAATTAATAAATTAAGTTGTTAAACCCTTTAAGTACCGAGTTATCAACAGTGCTGTCACCCGGTACTCACAGGTTTATTTCCTGCACACAGAGCTGCTCCACAGTCAGAATACATGTAGCGTGTTTACATCCACCATTGTCAACATCAGCAAAACTTTCATTGATCAAAATGCTGCCAGAATCATGTTTAATAAATTAGACCACATCTCGTTCACCATCATGCTCAGATAAGTTACACATTGCTGGATATCTAACACAATGCATCTGGGCTAACAAACATGACATGACATTGTGACTTGAATCACAGCCATTTGTGTCTATTTACTTTGTAGTTGTGTTGTGATGAGGTGTTTCTATTATTGCATTAAAAGGCTAACACAAAATATTTAAGAGCCAGTAATTAATAACATTAATTATTCTGGGTGCAATAATAGAAGTTACTGTTCTGTACTAGTGTATAGGTACTTATTCTACATATTTCAAACTATCTGCACTTCGGTAACTTCCATAGCAGATAACTTTCTGATGCATTCTTCATGTATTGGCCGTCAGTGGGATATATTTAGAGCCGCATTACTCTTGCGAGACTGTAACCAGGACTACCACCAACGATGATAATCTGGAAAAGCATGAATTTTGGGCTTTGGGAAACATGCGTGAACTTTTATGATGTCCCTGGAATTTTTACTCGGGATGGATTGTTTCTAATACTCGATACCGCAGCTCTTTTTTCTTGATTCCGATACCAATAGAAGTGCTTAGATACATTTAAAAAATCATGTTTTCACAATATTACAACTAGTGATATAGTCAACCTGAATCTTGAATCCAAATAAATCTATTCGGACTACTACTGATAGGCAGTACGCAAATTACCGATTGCTTAAACATTTTTGTACTTTCTGTATGAAAAAGCGTATTAGATAGATAACCAAATTAATAAGCTACTGTAGTTTAACAAATAATATTTAAGCTTTAATTAGTATTTTCTATATTTATTTTGGCTCAACATCAAGATTCTGCTCCGTCTCTTTGTGAACAACAACTCATCGGCAGTAGGCAAATCACCAATTATTTAAACACGATTTTGTAGTTCATTGTGTATAAAAACTATTTAGAAAGATATGTTAACAAAATAACGTAATTTATAAATACTATATTTAATTGATGTTCATATTTCTTTGTCTATATTTGTCAACGTCATCGTGTCTGCTGGTTCTATGCGGGGACGTTAGCTACTCAGTAAAAAAACAGATGACCGCTAATTTTCATTCCATCTGTACCATACTTTGTGTTGTACATAAGTGGATTCTCTATAAATATAGACATATGCCCTTACATTTATACTTAAATAGAATATATTCTGAAGCTCATTTTATAATCTACCATTTTTATTTTTGAAAGGAAAAGGTAGAGATTATGACTTGTAGTTTTAAGTGTATTAATTTCTTTGAATCTTGGCAAATTCTTTTTAAGTAGCATGGTAATCTTAGGTTTGCCTCCTCCTCCCAAAATATAAATAAATTAAGTAGAGTTCAGATGAAAGTATACGGTTTATTTGTTGATTGTACTGAACCAACCTTGTGTACCAGCGAAATCATTGTCTTGTACCTAAAGTTCATCCACTGCAGAATTCTGACTCGCAATGCTGGACTTTAGCCTGCCCCACAGTAGCTCTGTGCTGGTATTTGTTTGTTCTCTTTATTTTTCCAAATCGGATATATGTATTTTCCAAACATTACAGATGGGAAAGTTAAGTGTATATACAATGTTGTTTCAACTCTAGAGATAAAAACTTATATAAAGAGCTCAAAATAGTTTGTAGCAATAAATCGTCACAACATTTATCGCATATCGCTAGCGATAAAATTTGCTAGACCAACACAGTTTCGTGATATTTTTTGCAAGTGATACAGTGATACAGTTGTTGACAATAAACCATCACTGTTGCACTCGGCATAAGGATTAAATACAGAATTATAGTTGTTTGTTTGGTTTGAAAATAGACTAGAGAATCGGAAATTTTTGACCATGTAAAGCGGGGAGAAGCCAGGAATTTTAAAACAGGTTTTGAGTGGCCACCCTGTATAGTATGACTAATAACTTAGTATACAAACCATATTCCTAGATTTTGTTGGGGAGCTGGATAACAAAATCAATATAGCACCAAGGATTGAGTTTCAATCAAATAAAACCTATTACCAAAACTTTGATATTTAAAAAATTTAAATGATAAACTAATTGCAATCTTGAAATATCCACAAATTCTGGATAGGGTTAGCCTTAATTAACAATGTTAATATTAAGTAAACTATAAGGGATTTTTCTTTCACTACCATTGAATATTATTTTTTAAGCTTTTAGTTCTTTCTATATTAGTGTAAAAGCAATTTGTATTTACGAATTTTTATATGCATGCTTCTTTCTTAAACCCTCCAGTAACATTAAAGTATTCCATTGCAATCTGTTTATACTTGTTATTAGAAAATTTCAAAATTACAACAAAAAATTATATTTTAAAAGTATAAAACAATAGTTCAAAACTAACTGGCCTATCCTACAGAACAATGCAGATGGTACTAGTGCCGAAGTGTGGCTGGGAGTCAACAGCGAAGGTGTGGTGGTGTGTCTCAAGAAGATGTGCAGTGCCTACTCAGCCAGAAACCCTACACAGGTCCACAAGTGGGTGGACATCAGGAAACTCTGCTATAACAAACAGGTGTTCGAGCTCTCTACTCTGCAGGACTCGGCCAAACACAAGTTCAAGCTGGACAATAACAAGTAAGAATGTCTTCTTTTTTAGTAAGTATAGGATTTCTCAGTGGACTAAGGTAACAGGTTTAGGAGTCTAATGTAGATGCCAGGGTTGCAACCTGTGGATGATAATAAACAACTTTTTGTCATGTTTTATAACCATAAAATACATCAACACTGCCTTTTACTGACATATTTAGAAACACTGCTGGCTAGTTTGATAAAAAAATTAAGAAATCCCCTTAACACGTTCACTGCTGAATTTCAGCCCACTACATACCCAATATGCTAAAATATATTTTTGGTTTCAACTTAACGTTAGATGTTTTCTTCTAGACTGGGGATGGTATTATTTGTTGATTGTAGCTTGGAAAAGTTTATTTTGGCCATTTTGAAAACTTGAGGTCCCGGGACCTCACGTGCACATAGCACCCGATTTGTCACTATCATTTGCACGAAAAACACATTTTGTCTCTTATGTCTAGAAATATTGTGAGAAAGCTAAAATATATGCATAACTAGGTATTTACAAATATATATACATCCCTACTAACCACCCAAATGTCCTGTATTGAGTGGATTCATATGTATTCATATACAGACTGTGGCTGTTGTGGAGTTTTTCTCTCATTAGATTCAGAACAACATTCGCGGCGTGCCCTTTTTCCTCCCATATCGTCCAAAACTCCACAGTAAATTAAAAATTTAAACATAAATCCATGGGGATCACATAATGTATACAACTTGATTCCATACTTGTGACATTTATTTTTTATAAAACGTCACAGACTCGCCGAGCACAGGAAGTTTAAACTACACGTGATGAGAATTCAGCCTAGCCCATACAACAAAACAAACATAACCTCAACCATCCCGCGCAAGTGCCAAGAACACACTAATGAAACAAAGAAGTGATGTGCACATGATGTCCCGAGACCTCACCCGCAGTGAACGTGTTAAAACATATTGTTGGATTTGTACAATTGCCTTATTTATGTTCAACCAAATAATTATAATATACAATAAAAATGTAATTAATATGATTGTTTCAGAAGCTTCTGTGTCTTCCGGTTAGCATCTCTTCACCACAAGTTTTTCCAGAAGTACAAGTCCAATATGTGTTCGATGCAGGTTTTAGCTGAAGGTCAGTTGATTTATATATGTTTAATCATTTTATTGGTATCAATTACAAGGGAAGTATAAATTTTAAGTCAGCAAGTTAAATGAATATTAGACTCTCGATAGTATTCATTTAACCCTAAAACTGTGAAAATGCCTGTTTTCAAGAAACTTAAGTGTAATGGCTTTTGATGATTTCTAAAACAAGATTCAAGATTCAAGATCTTTATTGGTCTTTAAACACATTCAATAGTGCAATGGACTTCGTCAAGTTACTAAAATATTCTAAACTAAAACACTAAACTAAAACTAAAAACAAACTACTCAGATTCTACCTACTCAATCCAGCCTACCAGCAAATATATAGATCTATACAATTAATAACAATAATAACCAAACAACCAACAGATCTATATAAATTAACAATAATAAAATAACTATTAACACATTTAACATGAATAAAATTTTAAAAGTCAACAATATTAAAACTAAATAAATAATAATAACTGATTAAATAAATACATTGAGAGACAAAATTTAAAAAATTATTCATTTATGTATATACAGATAAGTTAATAAATTAAAAAATACATACTATATCATGAATAAATAAAACAAATACAAACAAACAATTACGGTTTATAATTTAACAAATCAATGGGACACACAACGAATATTAATTTTAAAAGCATAAACATGTAATATCGCTGCTTAAGAAAATCTGAGACTGAGTAATAAATATTATTCTTGAACCAGTTCTCTAATACTCTCTTAAAATTGTTTAAAGGTACAATCCATGGCATTTTTGTGGTAATTTTGTAAACAGTTTAATTTTCATAAAAAATATGGCTACCTCTAGTTTTTTTCTAATCTTACTTGAGGAAGATCTAAAAAATACTTCCTCCTCGTATTATAACCCATGTACTTGTTCCCTAATTGTAAAGCTGGGGAGGACTTCTTTTACACTTACTAAACAACAGTAAATATAAAGATTTGGCAGTGTCATAATTTTATACTCTCTAAATAGAGGAACACAAGTTTTCTCTGTCTGATACATTTTTTTATTGACCTAATCGCTTTTTTTTTGCCATATGAATGCTCTTTGTGCACTAGTACTGTTTTCCCCATAAAGTTACACCATATCTTAATTGCGATTGAAAAAGAGCATTATAAACTAATAACAATGTTTCAATAGATACATAATTTCTTAACTTTCTTAGAAGATAAACTATTCTAGATAGTTTTTTACAAAGGTAATCAATATGATAGGCCCAATCCAACTTACTGGTCCAAACAAATACCTAATAACTTAGCAGTTGAAGTACTCTCTTCTAATAATAGATTGTTTAAAGAAAAAACTATTTTCTCCGTCTTATTACTATTTACAACAAGTGAGTTTTGCTTCAAACCATTCTAATGCCATTTTTAATGTTTGATTTTCTTTGTCCATTAATTCATCTAAATGTTTTGTGCTGTTAATCAGAGTAGTATCGTCAGCATATAACACTGACTTACATGTCACATTGAATGAGAAATCATTGACTGCCATTACAAATAAAAAAGGACCTAAGATCGAGCCTTGGAGGCACACCTCTGGTAATATTTCTTAAAGCTAGATTTATCATTACGTTGTAACAACCATCTGTTTTCTGTCATTCAGATATGACCTTAGTAAATTAAGCTCATTATTTCTAATTCCCATAACTGTGAAACTTATCCACTAAAATTTTGGTGATCTATACAATTCAAAGGCTTTAGTTAAGTCAATTAACATAGCAGATGTTGTCATACGCTCTTCAAAACTCATTAGAATATTATCAATTACAGTCTCTACTGCTTTGATTGTACTTCCCCCTGGAATAAACCCAAAATTGTTCTTGACAGTATACATTATTTTGGGACAAAGTAAAAATGAAGTTGCTGTTTAATGTTTAATTCAAATATTTTACCAAGTATAGGTATTAAGGAGATTGGGCGGTAACTTGAGGGATTTGATTTGTCCCCTTTCTTGAATATTGGACACACTCTAGTTAGCTTTAATGCCTTTGGAAAAATCCCTTGCTCCAACATCTTATTAAATAACCATGTAAGAGGTGTTACTATTCCTTCAATAACATTTTTTATGGTTTTATTCGAGAATCCATATATATCTACACTACTTGAATTACTTAATCTAGAGACACAGTTTTAAAACTTCTTCTGCTTTAATCTCATGCCAATTAAAAGTTAGGTTTTGTATCAATATTTTTATGTATAATATACTTATTAACTAGGTTTAAAGCTTTATTATCAGGTACACTTTTACTCTTATTAAGATTTAAACTACTCACAATATTAACAAAATAATCATTAAAGGTACTAGAATCTATAATACACTCTGAACTCTGGGCTGTTGAATTAGACTCTTTTTTAATTATCTCCCAAGCAGCTTTACACTTATTACTAGAGTTTTTCTATGTAACATTCATTCTCCAACCGTTTGGGCTTGATCTATTCGTATTTTAAACAATCTTTTTGCTTTGATATAATCTTTTTTGTAGTCTGGTTCCTGGGCTGTACCTTTGCTAATTTTATATCTATCGTAGAGGGCTAATTTGTACTCATTGATTTGTTTCAGCTCAGGTGTGAGCCATTTTAATTTTACCTTCTTTTGCTTATCCTTAACCTTAACATCTTTAACTTTTACAATTTTTCTCAAAAGAAATCGTCAACAAACTCCATAAAATAATCAAAGGCTTGTTCTACATCATTAAAACAGTTTAAAATACTCCAGTTTGTTTGAAGTAAAGTCATACTTAAAATTAAAAATTGCTCTATCACTCATATCTCTAATACATTTTTTTTTCAAATTTAGGCTTATTTTTACATACATACATGTCGAAAAATTGAGCAAATACACCAGAATGATACAACCTATGACAGAATTTGAATTATAAAAGTCAGCCTTATAATAATTTGTTTTAAAGTCACATATACTATATTTTAGTTACATTTGAGAAATCTTTGTGCTTTTAAAAATTTATAGCATAATATGATTTTTTTGTGTTAGAGATGTTAAACATAGATACGAGGGCTGTTTTTTAAGTAAGGCCCGTTTTTTTTTTTTTTAAATAAACAACAATTATTTTTTTCAAAATACATTTATTTTCAGAATCTACATACTTTTTTATTTTTCTACATAGTTGCCTTGTTTGTTAAGGCACTTATCATATCTTAAAACTAAGTTTTGAAATCCCTCTTCAAAGAAATTTGCCGTCTGCTCTGACAACCAGGAGTTCACGGCCGTCTTGACTTCTTCGTCGTCATTGTAGCGCTTCCCGCCAAGATGATTTTTCAAGTACCGAAAAAGGTGGAAATCGCTCGGAGCAAGGTTGGGGCTGTACGGCGGATGATTCAAAACTTCCCAGCCAAAAGAGTCGATCATTTCCTGTGTCCGAGCAGCGGTGTGAGGCCTTGCATTGTTGTGGAGGAGCAGAATTCCCTTTGTCAGCATGCCGCGTCTTTTGTTCTGAATGGCGCGTCGGAGACTGGCCAGGGTTGCGCAGTAGCCTTCTGAGTTAATCGTCATTCCTCGCGGCATAAAGTCCACTAGCAAAACACCGCGCCTGTACATAACACAGTTGCCATAACTTTGCGCCGCGACAGCGTTTGCTTGGCTTTGACTTTGACTGGAGATGTTGTGTGCCGCCATTCCATGACTGTTTCTTTGATTCAGGAGTGATATGGGATACCCATGTTTCATCTCCTGTGACAATTCGACTCAACATGTTGTGTCCTTCCTCGTCGTAGCGGGTCAAGAAAGTCAAAGAACTGCTTAATCTCATTTTTTTGTGATCCTTAGTGAGGAGTTTGGGTACCCATCTTGAGCACAATTTTTTAAAGTTTAGGTTTTCTGACACAATTTTGTACAGTACTGACCTGGACACTTGAGGAAATTTCATAGAGAGAGTGGTTATTGTGAACCGTCGGTCCTCATGAATTTTTGCGTCAACTGCAGTAAACAAATCTCCCGTGATCACAGATGGCCGGCCTGAGCGATCTTCATCGTGGACATTTTCGCAGCCATCTTTAAATTCACGGACCCATTTCCGCACTTTACCTTCACTCATTGCCTTGGCACCATACACCTCACAAAGCTGATGGTGAATGTCAGCAGCCGACATGTTTCTTGCAGTCAAAAATCGTATCACTGACCGAATCTCACACGCGGCGGGTGATTCGATAATCTTAAACATTTTAAAGATCCACAGTGATGCATACAGGTTAGCTACAGAGCTGCAACTGACATGAAATTGTTCACTAGGAATGCCGGAAGGCGGGGCGCACGCTCGTTACGGCAGGAACGCGAACTACTACAGTATACGGGAGAACGGCCCTTACTTAAAAAACTGCCCTCGTATCTTAGGTCAAACCCAATACATTTTAACCCCAATAAATTTTGTAATTAGTTTGACAGAAAAATGTGAGGTTTTAACTAAACAGTTTAAAGAATTTAATATCAAATATTTTTTAATTGTTAAGTAACATTAGATTTATTGAAGTTTATACTTTAAAGGCTGTGGTAGCATTCAAAACAGTTGTCAGATTATAGTCTAGGCTAATTATTTAAATAATTAAACATATTATCTCTGAAAATAAACATTAGTAAATAATTACATATTTAATTCAACTTTAGGATTAGCAGGAGAAAGCAGACTGAAAATGTAGGGACAAATTAAAACCGTAATGTCATAACAATATATCAGCTGCAGCAAGTATTTGACTTACAAAATCAAACAAAGAGAAAAAATCCAATACTAATATGTTCAAATCCACTAATAATGTACAATATGATACACAGTGTAGAATAATACAATTTTGCTTTTCAGAGTTTGGAATTCCTGTTAAAAGAAACACTAAGGATTCTACTAAATGTGTCTACTATATTGGTTCAAGTAATTCAGATGTAAGAGTTGAGGATAAAACCAGTCTGTTGAGGAGATCTGCGAGTTTCTTTAGTCCTGACAGAGTAATTTTTCGAGGGAAAACATCCACCCATTGTGGTGAAAAGAAGTAAGTCGTTTTCATTTTACATTAGGCTTAGCTTTTATATTATTGTTTTTTAATAATATTATTGTTTAAAGAGCTTTGATTAATAACTTTTGTTTTATACAAGTCTATATGTTATTTTTATTCCTCCTAGAGAATATTATTGTTTGGTATGAACTTGATTAGTCATTTCACTGTTTATTATTTGTTTATTCATTTAACAGGAATGCACCATTTACAATGGAAACACTGGTTAGTAAAGCAGTAACAATAAAAAACTTGATGTATAAAAATAACACATTACAATAAATAACAATAATTAATAGTTAAACTTTAATAAAGACTAAATTAATCAACTATGCAGCTTAATTACCTCAAAATAAGCAATGAATAAAAGGCGAAGAAATGCACAACAATCTAATTCATAACAAGATAAAACAGAAATAAAATAAAATGTAACAATAGATCAAAAATAGAAGATAAACTTAAGCTACGAAGAATGCAATAAAGTTATAAAAATAATTGGCTAATGAAAAGTATGACCTTGCAATTCCAAGCTTGCTACGCTCAAGAATTTTTTGTAACAGAACAAATTGCTTTAAGCTCCATTTCACTTTCAGCTTAGTGTAAGGTCTGAAGTCTAACACTAGTACAGAATGTATATATGTGTGTGCATTCAATTGTGCACCTGATGAGACAATGAGAATCCATCTTTATCTAGATTACACTGGATAGCATGCTGCTTCTGCGTAACCAGATTGAGCTGCTTTGTAGTCTGGGTGTCTCTGATCCCGAAATGATGCAAGGAGTTTGTTTTAAACATATTCATCCAAGGAGTCAACCTTTACCAGTGTCAGAATTCAGATGCTGTACTAAGCAGAGGGTGAAATGGAGCTTAACTCAATATTCACTCTGAAAAAATAAGGGAATTAAACAAATATTTCTTGAAGTTTTGTTGTCTGAGAAGTTCTAATCTTCCTTTTGTTGAAAAACCAAGCTTAAAGTTGGAATGATCGTTTAAGACTCTTGCTTAAAAGTAGTGATGAATAGTTATTTAAATTGTAAATAAACAACTTTATTGACTAATTATCGTACTTTTGTAAACAGTAATTTGCTTGCAGTTACTATTTTATATACGTATATTTTATTCCTGCATTGCCGTGAGTGCTGTGTTTATTCACAGCTAATAACAGCAATACACAAATTACCGATTGTGAAAACTTGTTTTTGTCAATAGATTTGAGTTAAGAGATAAAAAAATTAACAACATATCATACTTTTGTAAATAATATTTTGCTTGCATATTAAAACAGTGTAATAGTAATGCAATATTATACAACATTAACAATATAATACAACATTAGTAATATCATGTTGAAGATGGAGATTGTATTGGCTACTGTTAACTTAATTACATTTAAACACACACAAAACCAATACTTAAAAACTTATTTTTGTGAGGCCTTTCAATAGCAAGGTTATCTTTGTCATACACATCATACAAGTAAATACAAAAAGTAAATACATTTAAGTAATTTTACATCTTTGTTAACTTCATGTACTGAGTCCTGAGCAACTTCCATTCTGTTTTTGTTCAAAATTCTACAATTTTTCAAAAGATTTTGCTGCCACACATTTTATACTCAAAATATTTGAAAAAATTTCATGGCATGAGCTAATTGATATACCAACATCATCAGTAACTTCTCTGATCGTAATACAGTGATCTTTCATAACCATATCTTCCACTATTTTCACGTTTTCATTGGTTGTTCATGTGCTGGGACGTCCGGAGCATTCGTCATCTTCAATGTATTCACAGCCATCTTTGAAACGTTTATACCACTCACAAACCCTTGTGTTAATCATAGCAGACTCACCAAAGGTCTTTTTTTAACATTTCCCACGCTTGGTTACACTTTATTTCATTTTTCACATAAAATTGTATACAAATTCTTTGATCCATTTTTTAGCAAACAAAAATCGCTGAGTTCATAAAACACGTCTATCCTTTTATGCAGCCACTGCCACTGAAAAATTAAACGATGAAAACAGCTGGAAATTTACTTATGCATGAATAGGAACACAATAAAAAATATGTCAACCATCGGACTTTCCAAACCCGTGAATGAAAAAGATTCCTGTTACTTTTTGAACCCATCTCATATTTCTGCTATCAGGTACCAGCTGACTCTCACAGTTGGATATAATATATCCTAAATAAATTATTGCAGTATATGCTGTTTATCTGTATCTTAAAACGTAATGTTAAATCAGAAGAGAAATGAAACTTGTGTTATAATTAAATAAAATCAGGGTTCTAGCACTACAAATCTGTGAGCTAACATGTTAAAATGAACTGACACTTTTAAACTACTTCTTTCATATTTTACAAAAGAATCAATGTGCTTAATGTTTATAATGAATAAGTTGTGTTTGGAACTGACTCATCACTGGACTGTATCTGTTCTGCACAGACATGCTCATGAGGATGGCAGTTCCAGCAGGACAGACAGTGAGTCTGTCAGTAGCTGTAGCACTAACCCAAAGAGCTTCACCATTCCGAAACAGTGGACCCCAAACAGATTACGTGGTGAGTTATTTATGTACTGTTGAAAAACCATGTATATGTTGGTTGTATTTTATGTCATCAGGTGTAACCAAATCTTTGCAGTGTAGTTATTTAAATTTTAAATTGAACCCAGATGTCTGAATTACAATTAATTTTGGATGGACAGATTCTGGTATGTTTGGATTCGTAGTGGTATTGAGCATTATTCCAATTCAACAATAGAACACTTTATATAACAGAATAAGCCTAGCTGTGGTGTAGATGGAATAAATATTTCTGAAAAACAGTTCCCATATTTATACATGTGAATATAATTGATATTGAAATTGTTGAATCTGCTACGAATCTCTTATATATTGACCAGCACTTTAATTGGAATGAACATTTTAAGCATCTGTAAAATAATTGTGTAAAATAAATTATTTACTGTACCAGATTAGGAATTTATTCAGGTTGAACATTGAAAAAACCTGTATATACAGTATCATGGTTTAAATGTACAGATATGGCTTTATAAATTATGGTTATAATTTTATTGTATTACATTAAAACCAGTTATAATGTGCCAAAGGTTTTCCATTAAAAGTACGAGTGAAATATATATAAAGACTTCTTTCATCTTTGTGCAGAGAAATGTCTGTTAACTGTGTATAATATTGTTACGTTTGCTTTTAAAAATATTGCACAATTTCTATCTAAATATATAAACAGGATACGCTCTGCTCACATGGCATCCCTAATTATTACTTAGCAGGAAATGAGCCGCCATCAGTTTTATTATGTGGGGCTCAAATTCAAAGCTTTTAAAGGATATGGAAACGAAATAATAGTATAAATAAAATAAAAAAATTTAAAAAGTGTTTAGTACACATTGATAAACTAATGGTTTTATTTACATTTTTGATTGTGTTGTAAATAGATGAAGCAGAGAGTGCTCCTTCCTCACTATGCACTGTCCGTAAGCAAGACTTCCTGGAAAGTACCAAATCGACAGTTGGAAGACGAGGGCTGGGTGTACGTATGGGTACTCGGGCCTTCTTCTCCAGCTCTCAGGTCAACATGTCGTTCACAGAGGAGCACTCCCCTCCTCACTCGCCTCTTCCAGAGGCCTATGTTCTCAGTACGTCCTATTCTAAGTATACTACAATAATATATTGTGATTTTACTGTATTGATTAACTGACAATGTTGTCATATCAAGTGATATGTTTTCTTCTTTTTGCTGAAATATTAAATAATTTATTAATTTAAATAGTTAGAATTCAGGTGCATTGTCCCCATACTTTTGATAGTTTTTCAATTGAAATAAACTGACATGTCTAGTAGAACCATATTTGTTGGGTTGATGTGAACCAACCTAATGTATTCCGTTTTATACCATATTTACTTAAAACTTTCACCACTGATGTTGTGTGATTGGGTTCTTCACTTCACTGAGTATCAATCAGTCAGATTACTATATTGGTAATACATAAAGCAATATTAATTGATTTTCTGAATAAAATGTCTTATTTTTAGTGTGAAAAAATAGTGTATAAAATTGTTTTAGTGTGAAATTGTTATTTTTAAAATTTTGTTTTAGATTCAAGTATCAAATCAGTGGATGATCATTTTCATGTTGATTTCCAAGAAACAATTAGTGAGTCCCTCGCAGAGAAATTCAACAACATTCCTTTTGTGGATGAACGAATTCTCACAACCGTCAGGTAATAGTTCTTCTTGTGTTGAAAGTATTAGTGGATACCTGCAGGGAAATTGAGCAATGCAGTTTACCATTTAAAGTTCTTTCTAAATGTTCTTAATTCGTTTTCATTCTCAATACTGATTCTCTATTCTTGAACTTTGATCAACAAATATACTCCTTATTTCTGATTATTATCAGTTATCATGATGCAATGAATATATGCACTGTGGCACTAGTGAATGATACACGAAGAATGACACAAACCAGATCGATATAAGCGCAACCTGATGAAGCAATCAGTTACAGCATAAGCAGATACACAACTCAAGGTGGTACCCAGACACTGCTTATTTGTTATTTGTGCTCAAATGATTTGTCACTCTTAGCAGTGAAAACAATTGTAGCACACATATATATCTAGACACAACAAGCATGATAACATAACAAACCATTATTATAGTGTGTCCAGTAACAAGAAGTACAATTAGTGCTGAACTTTTGCAATTGGGTTGAGTAGTTTTCATTATTTATTTATTTACTAGCTGTTACCTGCAGCTTTACACGCAATCTTTAGAACTGAAGTCCTTATATTACTTAGTTAAAGCACTTATGATGTAAAATTATAGAGTTCTATGAAAATTTTAAAACGTAAGTTGGCATACTTCAAGTAGATATTATTTAAGTACATGGTAAATATTATCAGAGTTTAATTAAATTAATTTTTTGGTTCAAATTAATTAATTATATTTGCAATGTCACAGCTGAGTCTGCATTATTATTCTGATCAATAAAATACAAATACACAGATCTCAGAAACCTACTTCGGTCAAAAAGCGTCTATTTCTAGCCTTTATCACATATTTCAGGTCTAAGATATTTCCAGTACCATAGTAGAGTTTGCCTTGTACTGACAAAGAAAAAAAATATATACTTACGTAGGACAGAGAAGCCTACTTCGGTTAGAAAGAGCCTACTTCAGATAATTTTAATGTCACATTTCAGCTTGCAATATTTCCTCGATCAAATTCTAGATACGTTCAAATATGCAGTTCTCGGAAATCTGCTTTAGTCAAAATCGTCTACTATCGGCTTCTGTAATCTATTTTCAGTTTAAAATATTTCCAGGGACATAGTTGTTTGTTTTGTTGTCCTGATGAAGAAAATATACACATATGTAGGACCTATTACGGCCAAGGGGAAGTAATACATACTTCCTATGTACTTTCGGTATAAGGGGGAAATCGTTATTAACTTTATGCAACATTCCAAAATAATCATTACTAAAGTTTTGCGTTACACATGTTTTTTGAACTGTAGCCAGGGAAAGAATGAATCGTTAAGGCATTTTAGTGTTAATTTCTCTGTTTTTCCAAAAGCCACTGTTAAAATGCCATATCACAATGTCAAGGAAGCCCACCAGTTTAAAGTAACTTATGTGAAAACACTCATAACTTTGTTCATTAAGGTTGGTTACATAGCAGTGTTTAAATAATGTTTAAAATGCATTAGATATTTAAATCCGTCACTGGCGCGATCTGGAGTAAAATTTTGATAGTAACTTTTTATTTACTACCTCCATTGCACTACTGATCAAGCACTGTTTAATTGATCAAATTTATATTTTATTTATATCAAATGTTAATTTGATCAAATTTAAATGTAAACAGATGTTTCAGCCAATTTGTTGACAAAACTGAAGGTGTGAAAAGCTGTTTAGTGCCAGTTTAATTTGGATTATGAAAAGTAAAAACTTCAATTTTTCTAAACTCTAAAATATTTCAGGTAACTTTTCTTATATTTTG
The DNA here is from genome assembly GCF_021130785.1 of Homalodisca vitripennis. Classification (NCBI taxonomy): domain Eukaryota; kingdom Metazoa; phylum Arthropoda; class Insecta; order Hemiptera; family Cicadellidae; genus Homalodisca; species Homalodisca vitripennis. The sequence continues at coordinate 90,011,471 of NC_060211.1, forward strand.
CTTCATAAAAACCTTTGATGGATTTCAATGAACATTTTACAAAAAGAATAAACCGAATTGGTCCTGCCGTTCTCGAGATTTGCGCTTACCAACACATTTTGCGATTCATTTTTATTTATAAGATAAGAAGATAAGCTTCATTGCAGTACATTTACAAGAAATAAACCCATATTTAATAATCATATTAATCATATCAGTTTAGTTTATTAAATATAAACTTAAAAATAAAATAATTGTTTGTTTTTAAAATTCTATGTGAATTAATAAAAACTTATAATATCAATTTACAATTACACAATAAAAAATATCACAAACTTGAACAATATTGTTTAAAAAATAATTAAAGAAACATAAGACTTTGCATTGCAAATTACACCAAAACCAGCTGCCCCAACAGACAATGTCCAATTACAAGGGGAGCTGTTGACTAAATTAAAAAAAGAATAAATTCATCTAAAAAAAGGAATAAATGCCAACCCATCTAGTTACAAAAAAGAAGTGAGTATAGAATATATTATCCTCAGCTTTTTATAAAGATTAAAACAAAGTATACGAGTAAAATAATGGAGAAATAAAAGAACTATTTCTTTATAATTAAATAAATAAAACTGTGAAATTTAATTTTGCAATTTTGTGATTAAAGTAATTTAATTTTATAAATTGTATTGTGTAAATATAAAAGGCAGTTAAATTATATTATGAACGATAAAAAAATCACTCAGTTACAAATTTAAGGGAAGACACGGGCCCAGCAACCTCAAGTGACAGGCATCAAATTCGCATTAATTATGTATTACCATTAAGAGCAACGACACTTTGCCTCCTGAACTGATACAGACTCCATGTCATGTCAATCTGATCCGAACAACATAGAAACTATGCCGTGCTAGCTTTACCACCACCGTCGGCACATCCCATGGCAACTTTAAGAAATATAAAGTTCTTAAAAATTGTTTTTGCACTTCTTACATAAGTTCAATGTGTATTGCTGAGTAAGGGGACTAAACAAGTTTCAACCCAAAGCCAACTCAAGTTTCAATCAAACTAAGGCTTAAAGGACTTGACAAACGTGTTAGGTTCTTTGAATAGTCTCTTTGTATACGTGATGAAGCCTAACATCTTGTAAGCACTGATGACAATTTTCCCTACAGTCTTTAAATTTCGAGTCGCTCGTTATCAATATGCCCAGATCACAAAATATATCCTCTCTAAGAAGTTTCGTTCCATCAATTTGATATCTGATCACAACTGGCTTTATTTTGTGATGAATGACATAACACAGCATTTTGAAACATTTAACTCTAACTTATTTAGACTACACCATTGAAACAGAGTTTATATAATTTTACAGTATCAAACAATCTTCCATTGTGTTCACGGTATTATATATTTTTAAATTGTCTGCATATACTAAAACTTTACTACTGAAAGAGAAAGAATGGTTGTTTATGAATAGATTAAATAATAAAGATCTTAAATTACTACCTTGTGGAACACTAGATCCTGCAACAAACAAATCAGATTTATTACCTAAATAAGATATATATATATATATATATATATATATATATATATATATATATATATATATATATATATTGGTGTCTGTTTTTGAGATATGAATGAAAAAGTTTTATTCAATCTATAGAAAATCCACAGTAGTTAATCTTTTTTAGCAAAATAACATGATTAACTTTGTATATTTATCCAAACATGAATAAAAAACTGAATACAAAATTGTGACAGCATGATCAACATTACTACAAACCAGTACATTAGCCCACTTTGTAACGGCCATTGCTGCATAATACATATTAAAATCAGTACTTGAAAAATTATATGTAATTTCGTTAGGAGGAACCATACGCCACCTGTCCCTTTTAATGCAAAGACAGACTGACAAGATTGGATGGTGGTAATCTACAGCAACTAGAACATCAGATTCTTGAACAATACTTAGACCAATAACATTACTGATGTGTACATATGAAAATTGTTAAAATGTAAAAATCTTGGTATATTTCACCACCAACATTAAAATTAAAATTAGAGTCTGATATTAACGGAATATTGAAATCTCCAATAGTTGTAATAAATTAGATACCTGCAGTTGGATTGGGAAATAAACGGTAAAAATATGTATTCTACATAATTTATTCTAAATACCATAAACAGATTAGAAATATAGTAGTGGCATTAATGAACTGCAATTAAAACAAAGTAAGTGCTATTTAGAAACATATATTTTTAGGTTATCTAAATTTTACTATATTCATTTTTATTAATTCTATTCTCCAACAAAATATTTTTCTTAGTTCATAAGCTACAGTAAATTGGTTTTTATTTTTAGGTTTTTTTTTACTTATTTAATTAAATGTAATATTGGTGTTAGGTTAAAAAGAGATCACACAAGAGGTCTGGGGATCCAGGTGACAGAGGGCTCTGATGGTGGTGTTTACATTCAGTCCATTGTGCCTGGTGGTGCTGCTGAGAAGTTGGGCCTTGTTTACACAGGTAGGCATTATTGTAGGTTTTCATTGTAAAATGCTCCGAAGGACCAATTGAATCTGGTTACTAGAAGCTATCGTGCTTGGGTACCCTGCTTCCTTAAGTGAAAAACAGTATTAATACCCTTAATTGATTATTAGTAAGATATAATATAAAACCAAGTTTTTCTTTAATCTTAACTTTAAAATTTCTGAAATGCTGACATTGCGCCATGTGATGTCAGCGAGTCGCTGTGAAATGCAACAATCAAGCTGTAAAATGTTAGGTCGCTGTGTACCGCAAATGATATAACATTTATAATTTATGATATTTCTCTATTTATTTTATGTAGCAATAAAGTAGGAAACTGGCACTATTAATTTATCCACATGGCATATTTATTTTTTCCATTTAAAACTCAGTGTGAAAGTGGTTTTATCATGGGAGATCTAAGTAAATTGGCTGTTGAGGTGAATCATAAAAAAAAATATAAATTCTATTAAAACTGTTGTGGTGTGATTAACATTATACTAAGACAGTGGGTAATGGAGAAACTCAATTATTTTTCTTTTACATAGAAAGGTTTGATGTCTGTTGATGGCAAACATTTCTCTCATCCTTCATCTCCCCACGCAGATATAAATGTTAAAAAAATAAGGAAATCGTATGACGACTAATAAAGAGATGATTACGTTATCTGCTATAATTTAGAACCTTAACTAGGGAGTGATGTCGTGTAAAATAGGACCAAGAAGAGCCACTGTGAAGTTTGTATGTAAAACATCTCTATCATGGACGTGCATGATCTGTCCCACAACCACCTGCCTCATTTGTCCCAAGCCTTCTCTTTTCTACAAAAGGAATGGGACATAATATGACACTATTCCGGAAACTTTTGGATACCCCTCAGTAAAAAAAAAATATTTGTTAGTTGATTTTGGGGTTTGGATTAAATTTCTCTGAATTAATTTATACTTATGAGAGTTACTTATGGTTATTTCTAAATTTTAATGAATCATTTCAAATGTCAAATTTGTGTTGGCTTATAATGTTTTGAACTCTCTTGTGTTAATTGTTTTCTATATTTGACAGTACTTTTAATAACCTACACTTATATTTTTATAGGTGATCAAATACAAGCAGTGAACGGCCAGAATATCCTGAGCATGCAATATGCTGAAGCTGTGCAGTTGCTTGCAGAAACACCTGGAGAGCTGGAACTGGTCCTCTCACAAGTCAACAGAGGTCAAGAAGTGGTTCCTCCCCCTCATTCTAGTGACTATGTTCCTGGAGAAACTGCAGGTAACTCATTCATACTGGATTTTGTTCTTACTGTTAACTGTACGAAGTTTCTACTAATTCATCTCTTGTTGTACTATTAATAATAATGAATAATAATTTTTTTCATTCCTTTAGGCAAAGGCGAACATATCTTGTTATTTTCAAACTGTTCTGTGAGTGTAAGGTAGAGGTGAGTTGTTGCAACTGGAAATGCTTTGTTGCAACACTCCCTAACTGCAACGGTTACAGAACCGCGGCAATGTGACATTCAGGGACAGATCCACTCCAGGGCTGTTGCGTACTCATTTCAACAGTTCTGCATCTGGAACAGTCTGACACGCCTCTAGTGTAAGGGGTGCTTAATTCTTGAGTAGGTCACCATTGTTATCTTTCAGTGCATGGCCTGTGCAAAATAATACTCCATAGCTTCACAGGACTATCAATGGCTTAAATTTATATTCTAAAATTAAATATTTGCATTTTCTACTTTTTAATATTTTCCATTTTCTTAAGAGCTAATACAATTTTTCAATAAGATAAATGCTTTCACTGTAATAAAGTATGTTTTAATGCAAGTAAAATTTTTTTCATTTACTTTATTTTGAATATTTATTCATCCTTTTGTGAATGAATGTTGTGGAGAGAGCGATTTAAAATTTCATTCAGTTAAACTATACGGAGGCTAACTGGCTTGTTTTAGGACAATAACAAGGTTAATAAACTTTTGGCAACAAACTGATTTGATGGCCCAATGTCATGTGATATCAATACTAGAGGGATATCTTAAATTGCTTCAGCCAATGGGGAGCAACTCACCTGACTCCCCCTCTCTTGTGCGCCTGCTTCGATGCAGCCAGCTGCAGGCAGCCCATTGAGTGTTTTATATATAAAAATACAAATGTAAAGCAAGTTGATCTAAAAGTGAAATTGTATTTTACATTATGAATAAACAGAGTTATACATATTATACAGTGAAAATTTCCTAAACTAAAAAATTTGAGAGTAAATTCTTGCTAATTTTTGTTTATTTGTAATTTTTTTAGTTTTATAAATATTTCCTTTATAAAATATTTAATGTATATATTTTTTCGTGTCTAGGGTATTTTGAAACTGTTCAAATGTTGAAAACTCAAAATCCTTTTTATAACACTTCAAAAAAGTGTTCAGACTTTGTTTTAATTAAAGGTATATGTTTTTGTTGCCCATATTATAATCTATCAAATTCAAGTTCACAGTAGGAGATATGACTTAGTTCTTGTTTAAATCATACTAAGACTTAAAATACTATTCAGAATCGAATATGCGACTCAGAAATTCTGGATTTGTCATCCATGTCATTCTGTTGTAAAACTCAGATATATATGCAGGTTTGGACCTCCATGCAGCATTGGTGCAGAAGCCCATCGAAGATTCATATCTGCGTGTGATCCGCTATGAGACTGCTACTGAGGCCGAAGAGAAGATGGTGGATACTGCACTTCCTGTCAAAATGGCCCACCACCACACACACTCACTTCGCCCTGGCCCCTACTTATAGCACCATACAATCTCTACATTTGGGGTAGGGGAAACAGTAATCAATGTGTATATTATGATTTTAGATTATGTTTTCATTAACAATTTCAAGTGTTATTTTTTCACTCCCAATCCACACCATCCTTTATGACTTGTATTAGTAGTGTAGAGTATTTATGAACATACTTCCTTATATAAAAAAAAATACAATATATCTGACTGGAAATTATGGGTATTTTTATTGGAGCCAAAAAAAAAAAAATAAAAATTTTTGTTACACATTGTTGAATAAATATTCTTAAGGTTTATTCTATTAAAATTTTAAGAATTAAAATGAAATCACAAAGCATTCCCGCAAAATTTCAAGTCATTGTGAATATTAACAAGAAAATCTATTTTCATGATCAAGAACTAAGTATCTAATTAAAAAATTACAATAGATCTATAATATACTGTTATACTAACCCTAATTTAACATGTGTATTTTATGTTCTGGCAGTTTCTGCAAACGCGGTGTTAACCCGGTGCAGATCGATTTGTTAGTACATAAATACAGAACCACAAGCAAAATATTATTTACAAAACTGTGATCATTTTTTAATTAGGCTACCTATTTATGGGTATTTATACACAAGTACAACAAAATCACGTTTTCACAATCCTTAAATGTAGGTAATGCCGCTCAGCTGTCATTCGTGAATAAAGGCAGCAGACTCGCGTTGCTGCATGAACATAAAATAAAAAATACTCATACTGACTGCAAGTACATTAATATTTGTAAAAGCATTATAATTTGGTTATTAGATGATCTATTTACGGGTTCATAAACAAAATACATCAAAAACACGTTTTAGCAATCTGTAATTTGTGTACTGCCTATCAGCGGTCGTCCACCACAAAAATAAATATAGAAAATATTAAACACAAGTAAAATATTTATAAAAGCCTGTACATTTTGTTGATAGACGATCTATCTACAGGTAGATGATGTAGATAGATACCAATGTGAGAATGCCAAGTGTCTTAACCGGTGAGAGGTCAAGCTCTTAGCACTCCTGCGTATAGGACAAATGTAACATTTCTGTAACTGAATATGACTCTCTAAATTGTAATGATAAGTCATGAAAAATCACAACAACTATGTTAATTGGAGTAAATTTAGTTTATTGCGTACAAATATTAAAAGTCTTAGCTTTAGGATTTTAAAATGCCCAAATATACTAGAGCCGGAAGAAGTCTGCTGAGAGGCTCCTGTGTTTAAATCAGAAGGCTGCACAACGGCAAGGTCCGGAAATGTTAACCATATCTCAACAGGAAGGGTTTTCCCAGTTGTTCTCCTACCGGCTTATGAATATGGTCCCGGAGGTATAGCTTATGAATATGGAGATGAATATAGGACAGGTACTCTTGAGTGTGAAATGGTCCCTGTGCTAAGAAGTTTCTGGCAATGTAGGATCAGCATCCTGAATAATTTGAAAGGATGTGTGTTTGTTACTAGTTTCTTCCTTAACAGTCTTTACAAGTTCCTTGTTGTTGGATCATCAAGGAAAAACTGTTTTTTTTGTATATTCACATGAAATTAATTACATTATCATATGTGTTTTGATTTATTCTACTCTTCATTGACTTCATTGCATATAGACACTTAAGTAGACAAAGCTGTTGCCACTTTGAATAATTAAATTGTTGATGAATATAACATTAGAGTTCATATCCTATAATTGTTGTTTTTAATCCGTTTTATAAATTTAGATGTTTTCATAGAACTTTACATATTTAACCTTTTAAACAATTTATTTCATTGTGTGATAATTTATTGTTCTGGCCAATATGAACAAAGTATGATCATGAATTTCTAAAGTATCAGTAATGCTGTGATTTAAATAATTTGGATACTGGATTTTGTTCTTACTGTTAACTGGTAGCGAGATAGATATTTCCAGTAGGTCTTTATTTTTATTTTCTAGTGTTTCATGATTAATTATGACTTAACTTTATTAACCCTTTGAGTGCCACAGTGTCGCTAATTTTGACGGTACGAAAAGTGCATAAAGTGCCAGCGTCGCCAATTTTGACGTTTTGTATTTCGATAATATTTTATATAGTACAAGATTATTTTGGCCAAATAATCAGACGGTTGTATTCAATATGTTCCAAACTATCAATAAATACGAGTTTTATGTTGTTTCTCTACTATTTTATCTGTGAAACTTATGTTGTTTGGGTACTTATCAAGAAGCCACTATTTTTGGACGAGTTTTCCTTATCGGGGACCAAATAAATTACAGTATTAAAAACAACTGACTTTATTTAACTTATTTTGGAATTTACAAGTTATTATGACCATCAATTAAATCAAAAACTATAAGAACATTTCATTATTCGAAAATGTCAGGTCATTCGTGTGTCTATTTGGAGCCGATTTGGAGATAGGAAGTATGACTCATCAAGTATTTTTCGATTCATTATGGAAGAAGGAATGTATAATGAAGTTTATTTTGATCTCTGATAAGGAAAACTCGTCCAAAAATAGTGGGCTGTGATAAGTATCTGTACAATGATTCTGTCTTCCAGATGAGATTCTGTCTTCCAGATGATTCTGTCTTCTAGTCACGCGACGTGTAGCGAAGAGTACCGTGTTGCGTAACAGCCTTTCTTGTTGTTTATGTGCCGATAACCAAGCATTTGAGTAAATACAGAATAAAATAGTAACTTATACAGTATTTTACTGTATTTCTTTACAAAAGTAATGTATGATTTGAGTTGTGTTCAAGCGAAAAACGTGAATTTTCAGTGTAAAATTATTAGGGTTATTATTTAGTAAATGTAAACTTTTATGTAAATATGTTAGCAAGTATTTGTTTCTAAATGTACTAATCATATTTATTTGTGTTGTATTAATGTTTTATTAGATTTATTGGGAAAACTACATCATTACTAAGTAATTTCTAAACTCTGACAAATGAAGTACAGTTTATAAAATGTCGGTACCGGGCAGCATTTTGTTAATACATACAATGCCATGTTTTTTAAAATTCTAGAATAAGATATTACACATGGGTTTTATTTAGAATCATATTGCCTTTATCATGGTATAAAGAAAAAAAATCTTAAAAATACCGTATACACACAAATTAGGTCAAAACTTAAATTTTTATATTTTTATAGATAAAATTTTATTTTTAACGATATGTATCATATTCTGCATTTAATAAGAAAAAAAGCAACAACAAAATGATGGAAATCTGTTTGGTAGTTATTTTACAACAGCCTTTTTCCCAAAAGCTTACAAATATGCGAAAAACAGCATGGCACTTTATGCATATGCCTTCGGAAAATACCCGTGGCACTCAAAGGGTTAATTTAAGTCTGTAATATAATAAATTTTATATTACAGACTTAAATAATATTTAAGTCTGTAATATAAAATTACTAGACTTAATTTTATATTACAGCTAGTAGGCATAAATTTTTTGTGCATAAGAGTTTTCAGGAAAAATAATGTTTTTTAAATATAACATTGAGGCTGATGAAAGACATCAGTGGGGCTAGAGTATTCCATTGGCTAGAGTATACCCAAAGCTCTCAAGACAAGGTTGCTGGTGAATTCAGTATATTTCCAAGGTTACCATTATGCTGCTGAGGTAAGAGTTCTTGACAAATATGTTGTATATACAATAATTCTTTAAGTTTTGTAAAAATTAAAGCTACAACTGAAAAAATATTTAGCTTTATTATATTTAGTTTTATCCTACGGTCACGTAATACATGACAACTGGTAGAGCGTATACATTAGTTATTTAGTACTATTTATTTAATCTGTTAACACTCACTTTAAGTGATTCAGCCACAGATACACAGAAAATTGTAATTTTGATTTAGTAAGTCATACCTTTCACCATGTATTCCATATGGACTGTCTGGGTTGTTCTTAAAAGTTGAAATCGATTATAATTTTTTTCATTATTGCAAGTGTGAATGACAATGTGTATATAGTATAACTCCAGCTATGCTTGGTTTCATACATTGTTCATCACACAAGTCTAAACTATGCTTCAATAATCCTGTGAAACATAGAAAAAGTTAATTTTTACAAATAGAACTTAAAAAATAAATATTACAAAATTTTTAAGAAATTATGAGTTTTAAATTTGTAAAAGTTATTTTAGTTTCAGTGTGGTAAAATATAGTTATACATTTGAAGCATATCACACAAATAATACAGTAATTGGTCTTATTAAAATTAATGTTCACTTGTTCATATCATCGAGCTTCATAAAATAATAAATGATCCTTGAATGAAAAAATTGGATATTCCAGACTGTTTCTGAAATCCCAGCTGTACCAGTTTACCAAAGTCTGTAGTGCTTCTAGAAATATCCGATAATTTATTTTGTCCCATTTATTTCCAAAAATTCATTCCAATTTCGCTTTAATCCTGAATATGTTCAGACTTTACTGATATTTTAAATTTAAGTTATTCCAATTTTTAAGTTTCCTACTCTTTGACACACTTGGAAATACCCAAAGATTGATTGGTTGATTATGTCTTCCTAACTTTACTATCTTATGTGAAAACTGAAGTAATAAAAACTTAAGCTCAGTGTTGTAACGAACAATAGTTTCTGCTGACATCAGTTTTGCCCAAAGCTACTGTTGCAGAGAGGGTAGCCTGGTATTGATCAGGTAGAGAATCATCAGTGAAGCCCCACAAGCTCTCCCTTCCTCTGTCATTAAACTAATCTGCAGTGATTAGCTGACAACTAACATTGCACTGCAGGGAACTACCATCGTCTGCAGTCGGTGTGTACGTGCGGTTGTGTTATAGTTTTGCACTGTACGGTAAACATATCTTGCGCAAATACTGGTGTATAGGGACGGACTAATCCTCATAAGCCGATAACTCAATAAACAGGACTTGCTGTTGAGTCATCAGTAGCACGGCGGTGTCAGCTGCCTGTGCTGCGCGAGTTGTGCGTGGTGTGCGTGTAGTATGTGGTGCGCGTGTCGGTGTTCTCACTTCTTGGAATAGTTCATAGTTTTCACATTCTTGCCGTTTCAATATGGATAACCCTTGTTGGTCATCTGGTAAGAATTTAATACAACTTACATGAGCTATAAGTAAGTAGTCAAAAGAGTTAGGTGGGTGGTTTGGCTACTACAGGGAATGTTTTATCTGTCTGTATCAATATTTTATGAAGGAGCTGATAAAAAGTATGTCCATAAATACATTCTTGTCCAAAAGTAGGGTTGTTTCTTGCTAAAGTTTGGTAACCCTGACCAAATAAATAAGAGGTGACTTTTTGAAGTCTCTCTCTAATAGTCGTTTTCTATGTTGAGAGCATAAGCTGATTCGGCTGTGTAAACTTTTACATTATTTCTCATTTATCTGTAGATTTTTTCTATTTTCCTACAAAGGCCAAATTTCCTTTATGGTTTAGTTGGAAGAAAGATAAATTTCATATGTGCTGTTATCTCGAATTATTATGAAGATTGTATTTTCTTCTATACTTCTAAAACTTTCAAACAACCGCTTTTATGGGAAAAAATAACAGTAGCTTTAAACTGCTTAAATATGTTGTCTCAATTCTATTTTATGTTATAAAATAACCCAGACCAAAATTTTATACAATTGCAAATGGCCTCCATCCTGAAACTTTCTATTGGTTGAGACAAGCCAAAAAACTTACCCAAACATTGTATAACTTCAGTTTGAATTGGCTATAGATTATGCTAATCATGTGTTCACTATTATTCTTGTAATGATACTGTATATTATTCAAAGGTTTGTATCGTCGTTATAAATAAAACTTTACGACAGAATAAACATGTAACAAACGAATTCTAAAAGTTTTTTTTACTGAAAAAAACTGAAATAAACAATTCCTTTGAAAGTACATATAAATTTGATCGTTATAAGAAAATATGTTAACAAACATAATTTCTGGTTGATTGTAACTAAATCATTATTTTCATTTTTAGAAACAAATATACTATTATTTGACAAAATGTATGTTACAATTATTGGAAAATTGTGAGTTTTCTTTTATAAAAATTAATAGAAAAAAAATGTATCTTTCTAAGATCTTTGTTCTTAAGGTTTCACGTTTTCTAAGTTTTGTAACTAATGCTAAGTTTTGTAAACTATTATACCTTCAGTAAGTAACTCTTTTTTAACTTATTACATTTAAACACATAAAACCAATTTTTGTGAGGTCTTTTGATAGCAAGGCTATCTTTGTCACAAAAGTCTGATGAAGATAGCCTTGCTATCGAAAGGCCTCACAAAAATAAAAGTATTAAATATTGGTTTTATGTTTTAAATGTAATAAGTTAACTGTAGCCAATATAAGCTCCATCTTCAACATTTCAACACTTATTTTAGTTATTTATGACTGGAGGAAATCATATTATTTTATAATCAATTCTGTGACAATTTTACTTCTTATTTTCTTTTGGGTGTAAAAAATGAGGGTGTTGTGTCAATAGGTTTATTAAGCATGAACTCTCTCACTTGCAAAAATATTTCTTTTGCCTGGCTGTTAAGTTTTTCCCTGCTTTTAGTCACCTTGGACACAAATCTTTACATTATAACTTGCACTTAACCAACAAATACCCACAGTAAGCAAATACAGTAATCTTCCATTAATCCGGCATGGACAGGACCAAAGCCTTGCCGAATTATCAAATATGCTGGGTTATTGGAGCATATATATTAGATAAATAATATAGACATAATAAATAAATAAAAAATCACAATAAAATACATGTTTATTATTCAAATAAAACCTTAAATAAAATCTCGATATATGTGGATCTATGAGAAAAATTGGGTGGAACATGGTTAATGTCAAGGCGTGTTCATCTCAGTTAATCATAGCCACAGTTTCAAAACCTTCATTCTGTCAAGCATTTGAGTAAAAATAAGAGTTAAGTGTTTTCTTTATTAAGTGACATTAACTTTATGAGCCATATCACTAGTTAATCACAATCCAATCACTCACAAGCTTTATAGAGCACTTTAGCTGTACTGCAGTTATTAAGAAGTTATTACTGTACACCAAAACTAAATAGCAGACTGAGAAAATGACAACTAAGTGTGAATGTATAACAAGACGACACATCGGCAACTGGTTATACAGGCTGACAGCAGACAGCCATGGTCAGTCATTTGAATTGAGTCTAATTGATATCACCTGAATATGACACGTAGCCTATTCTTGTCACCTGCACCGCATAAACGATGTGTCCACCACGAACGGAAAAAAAGTCGTGTATAAATTATTGATGTTATGCGTTATTCAGGAAAATGTTACTTTTGCCAAAAGGTGTGCTGGATTACCAATTGTGCCAAACTAAAGGATGCCACATTAATGGAATTTTACTGTACTTAAAATAAAAACTTAAATTTAAAGTAGGTCTACTAAGTTACAAGCAATTTTCATGAAGACCACAAACCAACATGGAGCGATCAGCTAAGTCGTAGCAGATGAACTGACTGACAGACAACAATAGATAGTAGAGCTCTGTGTAAACAGCTGACAGACGATAACATGTCCAGTTGTCTTCCTCTGACTATAATTCACCACTTGCGCACGACTTTGAGCTTATATTTGCAGAACTTTCTTTACAATAGTCTCGCCCACTGCCACTCTCCCAGCTGAATCTACTGTTATAAAAATTATACGATCGAGCCTGTACAAGACCTCCAGATACATTTTTTATTTTGAAGGCCAGACAGAAAGTTAGGTACAAGGTTGGCAACAGTGATAAAAGTGAAGCTTGAATTTCAGTTTAGATTTTAATTCAGCAAAACTCAACACTTTTTGTGAGGTTAAATTAATAGAGTAATCAAATAACACGGCTTTAAGCTAATAGTGTTAGTTTTAGCTTCAGTAAGTTAAATTTTTGTCATTCAGTTCTTCCATACCATCAAAGTGTAGTAATGTTTCAATGTTTTCAAGAAATCATATGTTTTTGTAAAATATCCAGCTTTGTTTTTGAGAAGAATTAAAGTATCATCTGGTGTAAAATACATTGTGTGGTAGCTGAAGGACAGGTTATTAACCCATTGGCCTTGTATCATGGAACGGTTCCATGACAGCTAGTCTGGGCTTAAAATTTATATCACGGAACCGTTCCGTGACAAGTACAGCGCCATCTAAATAATTTTTTTTGTAACTCCTTTTTCGACCAAATATTAGTATAAATTAGACTAATATTGTTGTAACACATAAGAAAAACTGCAATACTACAGTTAATTGAAATTTAAATGAATAATATACTATAAGAATATTAGTGTACTACAAGAGAAAAAAATCAATATTCTTGGAATTTTCAGTATTTAGAAAAAATATTTATTCTGACAAACTATGCATATATATGTTTTATATATATATATATATATATATATATATATATATATATATACACACACATATTCTAGTATTGCTAGGTAGAGAAATACATTTCAAATTAAATAAAAGCGACAATGGGATATTTTATTTTATATTATTTGAGTAAAAAATTAAAAAATTCCAAAACCTTTTTAGTTTGTACAGCATTATTATTTTTAAATTATGACCAAATATATCACTATCTATTTATTATTAAAGGCCATTTCATGTTAATCCCAAAAGATATAAAATATAACCAAATAACTTGACAAATAAATTTTTTATACACATCTAACAAAACTCTTACGTTTTTATCATTTTAATGGGATAACTCCAGTTGAGCTGATAGTAAAAATATGTATAAGCCAATGGGTTAATGAAATTAAAATTAAAATTAGTCCCTGAATTTTTTAGGAAATTGTATCTTTATTCATTCCACCTAAAATTAATTCTTTATCAGTTTTTGTAAACCTCTGTTATTTGTTTCTAATCTTAAATATAAGATGTTAACTAGAAATGTGTATTTATAAGGTATTGTTAATCCTTCAATAGAAAAGATATTAAATGCTACATTGTAGCAGGTAGTAGGTAGACATCCATTTTGCTTATAGAATGAACTGGTTATGAAACGGAGTGATGTCTCATATTATAAAAGCACTAACCTTTGTATGTAAATAAATTCTGGGTGTCACAAAAATATTACAAATTACATTTAATTATTACATTGAAATATTTTACAAATTTGCTGGTTTCATTATTTGTGCTGATATGTATATACATCAAATGGTACTTGGGATTTTCAAATATTATTTCCAAGCCTCTTTTTGTAGTCCAAAAGTGCTTCAGAAAGAAAGAAGACAATAACAAGCAAAAATATTTTCATGGTGATAACAGCATATTATAAATACAAGGAACAATGGCACATTTGTTTACAATGCAATATCAAAACAAGTGACATCAACAGTCACAGAACAGTCTGTTACCCCTCCTCATCCCATCTATATCCAAAGAGCGAGTTGCAACATTGTCTGGTAGCCAATAGACAAAGATGTTTGGAACACCTTGTACATATGATTGTTGGTTTCAACAGAAAAACAAGGAGTATGCCATCAGCACTTAAACCGATTGTTGGCTGCAGACATAGATATATGCCGACGGGGCTTAGGGGGTTGATGTAAAGGGTAGGGGTATATATAACATGTGATATGAATAAGCGATTTCAAACAGAATCCAAAAATCGTGAATGATCAGAAACATTGTTTGGTATTTTGATTCTTAAATAAAAACAATGACAAAAAATGTCTTATCTGGCTATTCTTATTTGGTCATTAAATAAGCAACACCAATTTTGGGAAAGAGAGAATTTTATTTAAATTTCAATAAAAGAATGAGTGCATGGTATTACTTTTATAAGCATTAATTCAAATTTTAGTACTGATAGTTCACAATATTAAATTTTCAACCTTAAAAACTGTTGTTTTGTATAATGATGAGATAAAGTTTTGTGTGAATGCTGTTGGATTGAATTGTTTGTGTTCATCAGTTTGATGAGTCACAAAATGGAATTTTTAGTTTGTACCCCTGAAATTAGTATAACGAGATGTAACATAAAATAAGTATTTGAAGTAACTTAATATAAAAACATTTTAATATTTTTAATTTTATTTTTATTTTTATTACAAATAATGTTAATAGAAGTTATTTTATTTCTACCTAAGAAGTACATCTTTTTCTTCTGTAATTTGACATACAATTAGCATAATTATTGTTTCTTTCATTCAGAAATCAAATGACCGACTGACTACACATCATAGTTAGCAGGACATCCAATGAGTTTAATTTTTAAATTATTAAAGGTAACCTTGTTAAAAATTGAAGTACAGTAGCCTAAAATTGTATTTTGTTCTGTTTACCAGGTTTTGAAAGAGGTGATATGAATCCTCCAGTGCCTGCTCCCAGATACAAGAGGAAGTTGATTACTACTGAAGATTCCAAACATAGATCAAACAAGCAGAACACTAGTATGAATGAGCATGCAGTTAACATAATACCTCCACCCCGAAGAAAAAATAGATCCCAAACATATCAACAGACTAACACTTTGCTGTTCACACTTGAAGACATAGATAGTAGTATTTTTCAAAAAGACAGTGAAAAGGATAACAGGGTAAAATACTCGCTTGACTGCAGTGCTGATACCGAGAAGAATAACCTCAGCAATCTTACTCTTACTGCTTGCAATAAAAATGATATTTTTGAAGAATCTGTACATCACTCAGATAATTTATCCCAAGAAGAGATTTTTGCAAAAGGTATTGAATTAGCTTCAGAAGTTAAAGGGTTTCGAGAGAAATCTCATGTAGACAAATATTTAGAACTAGATAAAGTAATAAACACATTAGATAACAATACTAACAGCAGTAAATCTGAGAAATATGATGCTTTTGAAGAATCTAGCACTAGTAATATTTTTGAGAAATTTATAGAAGACAGGGTAGTAGGTATTCCCTTAGAAACAACAGAAGATACACTTAGAACAAGTCCAGTTGAACAACAACTGCAGAATTTTGATGAGGATAAGAATACTGAAAAAAACAGGGTACATAATAGTTTTTCTGAAAATTCTGCTACGATTGTAGGTGTATATTATAAACCAGAATATAGCTCGTTAGGTGAAATAAGTAAGGAAGCACTAGTGAATCAGATGATAAGCAGTGAACTGGATTCTATGTTTAGGTTGTCTTCTAGGATTGATGATGGGAACAAAACAACTATTATTGTGCCTATGTGTGAATCAAAGAAAGTAAACAACAAAATTATTACCAAAGACTCTGAAGAGGATGATAGTGGGGTTTACTTTTCTGATACAAAATCACCACCACATCGAGGAACAAATGTAGAGAGCAACACTCCTGATTTAGAGAAGGAAAGTAAACCTGTGAATAAAGATAATGAACTTGAGTTCTACAAAACACTTTCATGTAATAATGGTGATACCTTTGACAATAAAACTCAAGAAGATCTTGGGCCACAAAATTATAGAAAAATGTTGGACCACTTTGAAGCTCAGACTGTAAATGCTTTTCATGAAGAAATTTTCACTCGTCTTTCTCTGAATGATGAAGAAATAAACAAGAATAAAGTAGTTGAGGACTGGCTTGACAGTGGAGCATATCTATCGAAAAAGAAAAACAGCAGTTTTTCACAGTATCTTAAAACTATGCTCGAACCAGAGAGCAGTGTGGGTTCACTGTCACCATATACTCTCAGTGTACTTGATGAAGATGACAGGTCTGACAATTTTTCTGATGATTTAAAAGGAACCAAGGAGATAGAGGAAGTAGACAAAAGGGACTCTATTCTTCAAGCCTCTACTGTTTCCAGTAGTTTAAAACATACTCATGAAAATAGATCTGTAGCTCCTAGCGATAACATAGGTTTTATTGTTGATATGAATAATGTAAATAAGCATAATGTATATAATGATTGTATTAAAGTTACCCCCAATGACTATGAGTGTATGAATACATCAGATAAGTTCAACAGTTATACAGACAATTTTGAGTTTTGTGAAGGAAGAAGTTTTGTTGATATGACACTGTCAAATTCAGACTGCAATGTCCTTCCTGAAAAAGGCAATGACCTTCAAAGCTTTGTAGCAAAGCTTGTTGAGCTGAAAGATGGTGATGATTACAAGGATAATAGCAATGATGAACAAAATGAATGTGATTATTATAATACAACTAGCAGTGTTGGATTCTGTCCCACTTAATGCTGAAGATGACGTACCTATTCCAACTATCAAAAATGGTGTTGTCAACTCTCTAGTTGCATATTTTGAAGCAATTAACAATCAAGAAGTAGAGACAAGTTGTGAAAATGGGTTTGCTCTTGGAGAAGAGGTGGAATCTGTAAGTTTGTCAGATCATGATAACAATGACAACACTAATGAGCTTGAAACATTAATACAATTAAACTCTTCAGTATTTAGTAAAATGCCTACTGATGTAAATTTATCAGCAAGTTTCTTTGATAATCAAGAAATGGCAAATGATCAGTTTAATTTTGAAGAAGAAAACATTCAATCTGTTATTAGTGGCATTGCAATGAAGGAAACTAGAGAAACTAAAGATTTTTTTAAAGACTCAGTCAATTGGTCAGTAGCTGATGAAATAGTAAAAGAAAACGCTGGACTATCTTTTGAAGATGTGCAGAATACACAAAATACTATATTTGAAAGTAAAACTGAAAGTATTAATGTCATCACTATTGACACGCTAAATGGAATTGGATATGATGTGGGTTTTGAAGAAAATATTGATGAAGAGCAAACATGCTCAATTGTAACTGAATCAGATAAATTGTGTGATAGATCCTTTAATAGTCCGAGTGTTTCTAACTACATTGTTAATGTAGAAAATACTTTTGATGTAAGAACTGAAAAAGAGAAAGATTGTCCAAGTGTTTCTCCAGATGAAGATTTTTCCATTTCTTCAGATATTCTCAATGTATACGCTGATAAAATTACAGGACCTGTTGAATGTGATGATAATCCCGAATTGAACTGTACCAGAAAGATGATAGACCCTACTGCTAGTTACATATTCAAGCCGACAAGGATACCTGTTATTGTCTTGTCTGAAACTGATGTCAGGCTGAGTCCTGTCGGTTCCATCGAGCTACACCCTGCAGAAAGCGTCTTGCAAAACAATGAAGGGCCAGGTAAGAATATTAGTTTTTATTTATATTTTTGTGACAAACCCCAAGTTGTTATAAAATCAAAGTGATTTACATACCAAATATAGGTTTTTTGTTCACTTTGATTCTTTAGAATGACCACAGCATTGAATTCAGATAGTGTTTTATCAGTTTCATTCGTCAATGTCAGTTATGTAAAAAGTGTATTTAAAATCACACACTCAAAACAGAAAATAAATTGATGCTGCTAGGTATTACAACACCGGAAATTTCACAGAGCATTGTTATTTTACAAACAAAGGTGTCGGTCACATAAAATTCTGAGCAAAATCAATAACCTATATGGAATAGCAAACTAGTTTTTTTAGCTCTTATCTTCATTGCCAGATTATGTGAAATTATCCCAGTCATAAGACTTGACTCCAAGAATTATTAAAAATCGTATGCAACTTGAATTTTTCCATTTAAACTACCACTGACTCCATGTAGAACATCTCTATTAGGTAATAAAGAGTCATTATGATAAAAAAAAGATAACATGTCCAATTATTTGTAATGTGTAAGTTTTTATAAATCAACTGTAAAATATTATCAAGCCTCCCAGGACCTCTCTGTGATGACCAACTTCATAGACATGCTATATTGTAAAAATGTTTGTAAACGATGGAAAGAAATTTTAAACTAGTTCTAAGGAAATTTTAATTTTGTTACAAGAAAATAGTCATAATGAAATGTGACAAATGATGTAGCCTAACTCATGCCAGCCCTGTGACAATGTTAGTGCTTAATGTGGGACAACAATAAACGTTCTGGATTCTTGATTACAAATTAACTGAGGAACTATTTTTGGAAAACCAATCACGCCAATCTCCGAAACATTTTATAAAACTGAATGGCTTGCTAAAGGATTTAATTTTATAATTTTTATCACTGTTTTACACAGTTTCTCCCTGTTCAAAAACGATTACAAATAATGGAGCTGTTTATTGTAATTATTTTGTCTTGGATATTATGAATTTTTAAAAGGTTAATAAATTTGTATGTTATTGTTAATAATTATTTGAAGAATAGTTAACTCTTAATTTTTGGAGATTTGAGATTGAGATTCAATCTGCTGCTCATGCATGTAAAAATATACAGGATGTAAATTAAGATCTGATACACTGTGATATATTCCCAATGGATTGAGATATTGAAGTACATCTTTGTGCTTATTTTTTTGGAGAATAAGAAATCCCCCTCCTTTTCAAAGGAGGGTAGAAGGAGGTAACTTTAAATTTTCAAATTGCAACCACCACCCTGTGACATGTTCTTTAAAGGCCAATTAAAAATAAACATATTGATACTAAGAAAACATCTCTATGACGTTTCTAGTAAAAGTTATGGGCAAATAAAATAATCTTTTGGGACAATGACAATGTCTTGCGCTTATGAAACAATGCATACTATCTTTCAGTAAGACTTTGAGGTGCCCAGCTTATCCCTTTATATAGTATCTAATTTTTGTGTTGTACATAGTTTTGGTAAGAGGTGTCTTTTTCTTAGGTGGAATTACAATGTAAGGGGTTATTTGCCCATAACTTTTGCTAGGAATGCCATAGAGAAATTGTCCTCATGTTATTGTGTTTTTTTTTTTTTTAGTAGATCTTTAAAATCTTTCTTGACATATCACAAGATAGGGGTTGCAATTTGAAAACTTAAAAGTTACCCCCCTACCCTCTTTAAAAATGGGAGGGGGAATTATTTCATTCCTATAAAAATCCAAAAAGTATTTTAATAAGTATGGTAAAGATTGATATCTCAATCCCTTTTGGAATATATCCAGGTGTATCAGGACTTAATTTACACCCTTTATAACCCTTTTGGCAGTATTCTTAACAATGTGGAATGTAATTTCTTCATGTGCTCAAAGGAATAAGGTTATAGGAATTAAGCAATCTGCAAAATAATAAAAAACATGTTTAATTTTTATGTACAATTATCTAAACCAATACAAGTTACCATTATAAACATTGGAATGATACAAAACTACCACTTCCAGCACAGTAAATTGCTGTAAAAAGGGTGTAGTGATTTTTTGGTACCAATTTCTATTGACAATGTTTTACATTGGAATGAGTCTTCTTGGGCATTGAATGTTAAAAATAGCCCAGGTTTAAATGTGGAAAACTGCACAATCAACGCAGGTTGAGAATATATGGCTACCATTCCTTCCACCCAGTACAGGTGCTATTAGATAAATCTACGTAACTTTTAATGGCTCTTATATATTCTCTTCTAATTCATTCTAAATGCATAAGCATAACTTAGTTTCCTGCTACATGTATTCTTAAAATTCACGTACTTAAATGAAACTACAAAGTTATTGTGAAAAGCCTTGTTTATTGATACCTATATATATAAAATACCAAATTTGGAAGCTTTGTATTATCATGAAGCAAATTGGTTGTATTCTGGAAAATCAATCAAATGCCTCTGTTCTTGAAAAGATTGAACAACTTAAAATAAGATGTTTGCTTTCTTGTTTCTAAATTTTTCCTAGGATGTTCGAATCAGATAACATAATTACACATTTATATGACACTCAAGTGCATGACAGACGGTAGAAAATTCAAATTCACATGATTTTTTCTTTAAGTCAGTAGATCCCAAACTGCATGAAATAAAATTAGTTGACCACCAGTTTAATTTCGCAACAAATCCTTAATTTTTATTCCAAATATCATATGCTATTTCATTTTATTTCCTATACTACACTTCACACTATTGCAGCTGCTCAAAATACTAATTAACCCATTCACTGTGGCATGAGACATATACTGACTGACTTGAGAACAGTCACAGTAGTAGCTAGTTGTATGTCACCATTAATGTAATCTAACTCTCATAGTGATGCTCTATCTATATTATATTTTGTTGAACACCTTCACTATGGCATGGGACATATACTAACTGACTTGAGAACAGTCACAGTAGTAGCTAGTTGTATGTCACCATTAATGTAATCTACGTAACTCTCATAGTGATGCTCTATCTATATTATATTTTGTTGAACACCTTCACTGTGGCATGGGACATATACTAACTGACTTGAGAACAGTCACAGTAGTAGCTAGTTGTATGTCACCATTAATGTAATATACGTAACTCTCATAGTGATGCTCTATCTATATTATATTTTGTTGAACACCTTCACTGTGGCATGGGACATATACTAACTGACTTGAGAACAGTCACAGTAGTAGCTAGTTGTATGTCACCATTAATGTAATCTATGTACCTCTCATAGTGATGCTCTATCTAAAGTATATTTTGTTAACACCTTCACTGTGGCATGGGACATATACTAACTGACTTGAGAACAGTCACAGTAGTAGCTAGTTGTATGTCACCATTAATGTAATATACGTAACTCTCATAGTGATGCTCTATCTATATTATATTTTGTTGAACACCTTCACTGTGGCATGGGACATATACTAACTGACTTGAGAACAGTCACAGTAGTAGCTAGTTGTATGTCACCATTAATGTAATCTATGTACCTCTCATAGTGATGCTCTATCTAAAGTATATTTTGTTAACACCTTCACTGTGGCATGATATATGTACTGACTTTAGGACAGCTGAAGTAGTTGGAAATTGTATCTGCTACAACCAAGTGTATAGCACATAAAGTATAAAAAAGTTTAATAACACTTATATTTTCAGTTACAGTTTTGGAATTGAAATTTTGTCATTGCTTAGTAATAACCTATTATTACTATAGACTTTTAGAACACTAACTGAAGAGAAATGTATCAAGATATAGTTCTGACTTATTTTGGGTGTTTCAGATGTTGACTGTAGTGAACTTTCTGAAGAAAATTCAGTTGAGGAAGTGAGAACACTGCCCAGTTGTAATGAAACAAATGATCCGTGCGTTTTTTTCCCGGCTAATGTGATTGATGTTGCTTTAGAAAAGAATTGGGGCTCCATTGGATTGAAAATAAAGGTATGCTGGTATGAGTATTTCTTTACCTGTTATATGAAGTGACTATCACTCCTATTACTAAATTATCGAAAAGATAAGGTTGTTTTCTTCAAGGTAGTTATACAAATGGCACCATGTTTTATTATATATATATATATATATATATATATATATATATATATATATATATATATATATATATATAGTACTTGATTTCTAGAATTAGTATTGCAACCTAATGAGGGTCTGAGAGCCCTCCTTCTGAAAATTGTGAATATGTAAGATCTAATAACAGTGTTTTATACGTTTCTGAGCTGGAGGAAAAATGTTCTGTGTAAACAAAAAGTGCTTAATTTTTCAGAAAGAGGTACCAGAACACTGTTCCCATGCATTCCACGTTAAATTGTGTAATGTGTGTGTATATATATTTTGAGTCAAAAAGTTTCTGAAATCATTGTCCAGAGACACCCAGCACAATCGCTGGTTAGAAATCCTGGATAGGGAATATTGTCAGTGCAAATATCGCTCATTCCCCATTGTTTGCTTCTTTTTGTGTGTCTGTGTAATTACATCATCAATTTTGTCAACTGAGCAAACTTAGTGTTTGTCTAAAGTCATCATGTGAGATTCTTGAATTGTTAATTCAAGCATTGGAGACAAGGCGATGAAAAAGAGCTAAGTTTACAAATGGTTTCAACATTTTTGTGGAGGTCAAGTAAATAGTAAAGATCATCCTCAAAGTGAAACTGCAACCACAGATTTCAACATTGTGAAAGTTGTCAGTGCAAACAGAAGAATAATAGTTGATAAAATCGCATCTCAGCTAAGTTTATTATGTGTCAGTTCTCATACTATCCTTAATGACCATTTTAACTTGCATAAAATTTGTGGTTCCAAAAATTATGCCTCCAGTTCACAAATAACAATGAATGACAACAGTTGGTGAGTTAACTGAAGTGGCCGATGCACTCAATATATATGCCCGACCTCATACCAGCCGGTTTCTTCCTGTTTACGTGGCTGAAAACATCGTTGAAGAAAGAAGTATTTGCAGATGCTGAGGTTGTCGAACAAAATACAACAAAAGCGTTGAAAGACATTTTCAAAATTAGGTCCAGTAGTTTTTTGAATATCTGTATGATAATTGGGTTAAGTGTATTGTAAAAAGAGATTATTTTGAAGAAATATAGGTTTATAAGTTTTTTTCCCTTTGTTTCATAAATATATTAAAACTGATTCCGGGAACTATTTGACTCTACCTCTTATATAGTGTGGTAAATGTCACGTACATACAAAAAATACTAATTTAGTCATATAGTTATTGAAAACTTAATAACAGTTATGTAGAAAAAATTAAGGAAATATATAATTTTAAAATGTATGTAGTAAAATATGTTCATCTCATTGAGGGTTTTTAAATAACTAAAGATTAAATTTGGAATAGTCCTCGAGCAATACATTTATTTTTTTATCATTAAACAAAATTTTGTAAGTTCTTTTGAATTAAATCCTAATTAATGATGTTAATGCTAGGGCGTTTTTGTATCAATTATAAACAGGATTGATTGAATCACACAGCTGTCTCAAATGAGAGTAAAAATCAAGGCACAGGACAAAAAGGTAGTTGCAGGGTTATTCGCTTGGGGCAGACAACTTATGATTATATTAAAGAAAGCTTTAATTGATAGTAGGGAAAATATGATCATAGTGATTATTATAGCCAGTAAATATTCTCCCTGGCTACAATAACTATAAGTTGCTGTCATATCTTCGTTCCAAACATGGAAGTAGCATAATAATTACCGTAGTTTTAAAATCATAATTTTCTCCAGGCCTCGACTTAAAACAATCTATAAACAGATTAACTATATGATATCTTGATTCCTATGAATTGAAAAATGCATATATAAAAATATCCTTAGATACGACAATTACTCCAATTACTCATGAAAATCGTTCATGATGAGCCATAATTTTTTACTAATAAAAACTGTGTTTCAGCCCTTACACTACTTTTTGTATGGGATAATAACACAAGACTTGATATTCTAAGATTGGAAGAACATTTATTGTCAAAGATTGTTTGGAGGCATATGTACATGAATTAAGAAAGTCTTATAAAGACATCAATAAAAATATGTAATTTACAGGATATTGTATAGATAACATATCATCAATATCATTCTATCATGTTGTATGTGTGCTTTATTTTCCATTACTATAATCCATATATACATATACTTATTGATTTCTTTGAAATGTCCTATTTACTTTGAACCATTCCACTACTTTCATCTTTTCTTAGCTACCTGTTAATCAATCTCTTAAACTATTCTGTTTTTTTTTTTTTCTTTTTAATCCACTGCTGGTGGTGTGTTTTATTGTGTTGTTATCTATGTTGTGAATGAGAGACGGATTGCATTATGATACTTTCAACAGATTGTAATATTGAAATTACTCGTACATTGAATTGAATTTGAAATTCATTATTCCAGGGTGATGGAAATGGAGTCATTGTGAGTGACATCTTACCTGGAGGGTCAGCTGACAGCAGTGGTCTTGTCTTTAAAGGTATGTATGCACTGAGTGTTTGCTATTGCTGTACATAGCTTCACAGCTAATAATGTGTTTGCTTTTCTATGTGTTCACTTACCATACAGGAAAGATTGAACTTGATAATAAATATGTTTATTTGGAATAATAAAGGAAATTTCTTGCTATTTGAAGAGAAGAGTCAATTAATCAAGTTTTCACTGTGGGAGTAAAAACTTGAGAAAGAAATTGTTAGAAATATAAATTACTAAGATAAAAAATATAAAAATTTAATTCCTTGTAAATAAAGTTTAAAATAATAATTGTGCATTGTTGACAGTAAGTTAATGACCTTCACAGTTTGTTAAGTAAATAAATTGTCTGAGAAATAAATGTAGAATTATTTTAATGACAACAGGTTCTGTTTAAAATTCGTAAGATTTGGTGTACAAAATTAAAGTATTTTCATGAATAAAAACTATAGATTATATAAGTTAATATTAAAAATAATTATTTAGTGTAGGGGATTAATTAATCAAATAATTGAATGATTACATTTCAATTGAAATAAATCAGTTTCTCACCAACAATTTGTTCATTCTTATAATAGAGTAACTCGGCTACTCTTCAGAAATACATGCTAGTATTATTGTATGCTACTAACAGCGTTATTATACATGGTTAAGGACTAAGAGAGATTCTAAGTTAAGAGGCATTTCCTGTAATTTTCTGAAAAGCATTAGAAGCCAATATTTTCAATATAATTTGGGGACTGTCTTCTGGCAGACTTGTCACAAGATTAAACTTTTTTGAGACTAGCTAAACATTTCTAAACTACTAGCCTATTCAAATGCTTTAATTGTTTTTACAAACAGAAAAATTCTGTAGAATTCCCTCTATTAAAGTAAAATATACAAGTATAGTATGTCACCTAAAAAAAATATTTTTGAAGAACAGTATTATTTTTATTACTCACAATGAGCTGGATAGAAAATATTAAGTTTCCATTCCTTTAGACACATGTCATTTTTTGCTGTATCAACTACAACTTTAGTGTTCCCCTAGTGATTGTCAAAACTTCAACGAACATCAGCTGACTGCAATAAAAGAAAATGTAATATCTTATGCCAGGGGTGCCCAACCTTTTTTACCCAAGGGCCACATTGTAAAGCCTTTATGGCCAGGCGGGCCAACATCCCAGGGGATTTGGAACCCCAAACAAAACGTATTGCCCGGGGTTTGTTCCAGAAATCTTGTGCAAAATATGAGTTTTAAGGTTATTTGGCCCTTGTTTCCTGATTATTGTAATTTCTTATTATTTATTAGTTGTTAGGTAAAGGTTTATAATATATTATGTTTTTAGGTTCTTTTAGTAGAAATAAATATAAACCCAGACTTTTGGATGTTTGCTCTAATTCTGAGGGAACAATAAAAAAGTCACCAATAAATTGAATACATTGATTTTAATTAATCCTACTAGGATACTAGGACATACAAATTACGTGGAGAGTGGTGACCTTGAGTTGGGTAGGGGTTACGTCGCCGCACCGCGCGCTGTGCCGTGCTTTACGCGCGCTCTATTCGCCAGCCGGCAGCCACCACCGTAGTCAGTGAAATCTGTCTGCAACTACTTTACTTCTTTCAACATTCATACTCCACCAAATGAATACGGCTCGTTCTACGTGAAATCGGCTGGACTGCTTGGTTCTCAAAATTTGTGTATTTATTTAATATTTCAAATGCTTGTAAACAAATTTGATTGTTTTGGCAACAAGGCGGGCCACATAAAACTGGCTCGCGGGCCGGATTCGGCCCGCGGGCCGTAGGTTGGGCAGCCCTGTCTTATGCAGTTATGTCAACCATAAACATTAATTATATGATTAATAAGATAAGAAATAGTACACAGAATGTTCTAACAGATAGTAGTACAACTACATAATCAAAATTTCATGGCGAGACAGTCTCATCATGGCATGATTTGGTACCATATTTCCTACGGTTAACCTCGACATATCATGTTAATGGATTATGTTAATGTTATTCTTCTAAAAAGGGTAACAAAGAGTTACTAATTCCATTCATAATGCTTTGAATATCTTTTTTCTGGATTAAAATACTGCTTAATGTAATAGTGAAGCGTTATAAAAAAACATTGCCGTACCATATTACATAAATTACGAGGGTCATGTGGAAAGTAAGCTCTCATTTCTTAGAAAATTTTAATTAAAATAGATTTTTTTAAACTTGTTTTATTTCAGTCTTGATATCTTTATTTTTCCACATGGTTTCCATTTTTGTTTAAACATTCATCATAACGTTCTACTAGCTTTTGAATGCTGATGTCGTAGAAGTCTGCCGCCTGTAAGGATAACCATTTTTACTGCTTCTTTCACCTCGTCATCAGTGATGAAGGGCTTACCACTGAGAAATGCCTTTAGGTAGCGAAACAAGTGAAAGGCTCGTGCCAAGTCCAGGCTGTACGGCGGGTGGTCAGTCTGTTCCCAACCAAATGATCTGATGAGATTTTGGATTTGGATTGCAGAGTGCGGTCTGGCATATTGATGCAACAAGAGAACTCAAAATGTCAATAGGCCACATTGCTTATTCTGTACTGTCCATCCTAAAACACGATCGCCATAACCTTGCATGTTGAGATTGAGATAGTTTGTTTGGCCTAGACTTTAACCAATGACATCATGTGACGTGATTCCATTGATTGGCATTTTGTTTCTGAGGTTATGTGAGAGACCCATGTCTCGCCACCTGTGACAGTGTTCTCTAAAAGTGTATCTCCTTTTTCATGATATCGGACCAAAAACTCTTCTTCTCATTTTGTATTAGCAGTAAGCAGCCTGGGAACCCATTGAGCATAATTTGTGAAATTTCATATGTTCAGAGACAATATTGTCCAATGTTGTACTTATGGTCAGAAATTCCAAAGATATTGATGAAATGGTAAATTGTTAATCTTCACAAATCTTTTCATCAATGATATTGAACAAATCTTCCTTGATCACTGATGGCCGGCCAGATCGCGGTTTATCATGGACATTTTCTTGTCCATCTTTGAAAGCTCTCACCTACTTCCTCACTTTGCTGTCTGTCACTAATCCATTAGGGCTAAACACTTTACTTATCTGTCTATGAATATCCGCTGCCAGAATGTTCCCTGTGGTCAAAAACTGGAAAACTGATCGTATTTCACAGTCGGCTGGTTGATCAATTGTTTTTAACATCTTAAATTCGCACAGTAAACAGCACTCTATAATGATTTCACTGCAAATGGCGTCATTTAGTACGCAAGGCATGCTAGGAGTTTGGCACACATTTGTTGTGTGCTGTTCAATTGTGGCTCAAATAGATATCACGAAACGGACCTTATTTTCCAGGTGACCCTTTAATAATAAACTAACGGTAATTTAGATGTGCATGGTGCATGGGCAGTTTTACTTAAATATTTCACCAAATTCAATTTTAATGATGAAGATAAACCTATTTTTATTTTACCAGGATGGGTTGACATCAAAGCAATGAAGGAAGAAATGGAAATCTTTTGCTAGCAGAAAGACAACATCAAGTAAGGAAGGTTCAGCTTATCAATGAACTTGTGCTGATATGTTTTTTGTTAAGAGTACACTCAAGCAATACTATTCAGTTTTTGCAATGTTTATTTTTCCATAGACTTTTTGAGAAATATATGTAAAGTGGTTATTTTATCTTGTTACTAAATTACTTGACTTTTAACCACTGTTACTTTCTATTCAAATCAACCTCACATATCGTACAGAAAATATTCAGGTTCCTTAAAGGTGTATAAAAAAAAACTTTAATTTATGCTGTTATTACTAATTAAAATGTTTTAATTGCAAGTTGGAGTATGTTTTCAAGCAATAATTGTTTAATATATTTTTTTCAAAATGCTTTTTATTTACTTTAAGAAGGCCAATGGGTTTGTGCAAGAGTAGTAACATTTATTCGTCTCTTTGGTAATTACATAAAACTCGCAAGGATCCAAAGAGTCCATAAGGCATTGTTCAGTTCTTAACATCACCAAAGTTTGTTCAGGTTTTAAAGTTTATAGTATTTTATGAAATATTTAACCTTCAAGTATAAAAACAAACTAAGCAACAAAGCACATTTGTTTTGTGTTAGGCCATAGCCTATACTTAAGTAAGTGTATAGCAATACAGTGAAACATTCAATTCCAAGTCCATTTCAAAAATTATATTGATCAACACCAACTGCTATTTCTATACATTTATTTGTGAGAGTTTCATAACACCAAGAATACATGTTGGGAGTAATTGGATCTACAGATGTAAATTCTTTTTCAACTTGCTTGGCTATAAATTCGTTGAGAAAATATCAAAATGACAATAAAATGGTTTCATAAATTCTGCTGATCAAGAAAATTTTGTAAGAAATCAAATTTTAAATGTCCTAACCTGATCAGCACCCACTCTTGACATTTTAATGCAGTATGACAACAATACTTATGTTCTCAAGTCGATTTATGTCAGTGGGGCTTTTGGTGTTCAGCTGAATTTGTTTGTGCGGAACGCCCACGAAATTGTTTACTTTGATTATGTTATAATGATTTTAGTTTGTATTAACTGTCTATTTTTGTTTTACTAAAGATTATTGGTATTTTTGCTGATTATTTTCTCAGTCAAAAAAGTAAACCAAATATTTGAATATTGAATAAAACTCTCTGCTTTATTTGGCAGTATAAGTGAGCATCTTTGCTTTAGCAACGATTCATTGCTTTAGTACATAGAAATGAATATAGGAGTTGTGTATATGTATGGAATTGATTATTAATTCATTACATAAGCATCTTTAAAATATTTGTATCACTGATTTTACTTTCCAGGTTATAAGGACTGTGAATATCAGTGTTGTGATTTAAAAGTTTTATTTGTAGTTCAGAATGATGTAACGTTTTCCTGGTAGCATTTGTAACAATGAAGTGTGGTAATTTTTCTATTTCAATCAGTGTTGAAGGAATTGCACCTATACTAGTAAGTGATATTTTGTAAAGTTATTAATTAATAAGCATTACAAGAACTATTTGTTTGACCGTAATCGAATTACTATTTTGTTAGTGAGCTTTTAATTTATATTGGTTTAAGAAGAAATAATGTATTTTTTTTATTTCCCAAGAAGTGATTTGTTAAGAAAACAATTTCATTATTTTGCAAGACACAGAAAAGACGTAATTTATTTGTACAGTTCTATAGGTAAATTAGTGATTGTGCCTTTAAGATTTGTAGTATTGTGATTTTCAAATTAATGGAGGAACTTTATGAAGTTCACAAACATTCTACTTCTCACTAAAACCAAACTTAAATCAATTTTCGGAGGGTTACCAATCAGCTATATATTTGTAAAATATGTTCTTGGCATGGTGATTTATAATAGTGTTTATATAAATTTTTAAGTTTCTTCAAATTTACTATTCATTGGTTTGTTTGTTAAATTGTTGCAAATGTATTTTAGTGTTATTTGTTCAAAATGCAATAAATTATATTACTGACTGTTATGTGTTACTTAATTTTTATTTTGTATATAATGTTTATTTCTATGCCGATGGAATGTGCTAAATTATAAGGACATTGTCTTCCGAATTAATTAAATTTTATATTTTCTTTTTGAGACATAGTGTTTAGATAATTTGCACGAAAGACGATTGTTTGTATTTGTAAAGTTAATATGACTGTTTATAATATAACATATAATAAAGGCCTATTGGATCATATATTGCCTAAGCCAAAGTTTACCATGTTCATAGAATTTACCAGATTAAACCAAAATGTATGATAAATAAATATCTATATAAACATTAAAGCATTACCTTGGTTGAACATAGTTGTTTAAAACATTAAGACTGCATTCTGTTTAGACATATGGGATGACCGTTAGCAGTTTGTAATATTGTGTTGTGTTACAAATAAAATGAAGTAATATTTTATAGTGTGTTGTAGTTTGACCCTTTGTTTTCTCATATGATCGATTGATTCTCAAATACTCTACATAGCTTATAATTTCACTTTTTTCTGTAAGTTGGCTAACCTGTAGAACTGAGCTAATGTAAACAAAACAAAAAGCCATGCGCATTGTTTGAAGTTGTGCTCATCTGTCAGATGCAGGAATAGTGCATGAGCCAACACACAATCGACAAAAACAATCGAGTGTATTGATACATTTATTGATAATAGTACTTTATATAGTAGAAAGTGACTTTTAAGGGGGCGTAAAAAATAGTATAACACTAAAAAGAAACGACAAATGAATATTAAATTCAAACTGACTTTGTCAGGAATGAAACGCCGTCGTTTGTTAGCCCACAAGGTAGTAGTCCTATTGTTCATGATATATCAGATATTATAGAACAAGTTGTGAGAAGATAAATAGGATTATCTTTCGACAATGTATTTGAGTGGGTAGATAAGCTTAATAAACCTCACAATTGTGATACAAGTATTGTTTCAAACTCTACAAAAATACTGATATTAATATGATATCCCTGGTGTTGTGAGCAAATTGAAAATAGGTATGCTAATAGGATATGTCCTTAAATGTTTTACTATATTTATTTAAAATGTTTGTCAATAAAAATGTAAAAAATTTCTTAAAAGATACTCATGTTATAAAATCTTTCTAGTTAAAAGTTGTCCGAAGCATCACAAAATTGTTGATGTAAAACCATGTCCCAATAAAAATTAATTACTTATAATTTTAAGATTTTTAGTGGTTTACTATTAAATTAAAATCCACATGTAATGCTAACAGAAAATATGCTTTTTATTACATCCAGTAAGTATATGTGTAATATCTAAAAATACCGCAAATCTTACATCTCCCTAAGAAGTGAAATAGTTAAAGTAGGTATAATATTCTGATTAATAATAAAAAATTTTCTCATTCAAAAATCTGTAAAAAGATAATTTAGTTTTAAATTAAGTTATGCCTGTATAGGTAGTTAATAAAGTAGCTGGCAGTATTTATTTATTCTGACTATTGATAACGCTAATTTGTATTTGCTAGAACAAAAGAACTGTAACTAACATATATATATATATATATATATATATATATATATATATATATATATATCTTATAAATAAAAAAGAATCGTAAAATGTGTTGGTAAGCGCAAATCTTGAGAACAGCTGGATCAATTCGGTTAATTCTTTTTGTAAAATATTCATTGAAATCCATGGAATGTTTTTATGAAGCAAAATATAAGAAAAGTTACCTGAAATATTTTAGAATTTAGAAAAATTGTAGTTTTTATTTTTCATAATCCAAATTAAACTGGCACTAAACAGCTGTTCACACCTTCCGTTTTATGTCGACAAATTGGCTAAAACATCTGTGTAAACAATATACACAGCAGAATTGAGGAGTGTTGATACTGTGGCCCTTTTCACTTATTCTGATACAAAATTTTCAAACTATTTTTACTACAAAATAATAAATAATTTTAACAGAACTGCTTAAAATACGTTTGAAAAATAAATATTTTAAAATATCTTTCATCTTCTATGTACAAAACAAAAGTATGCCTGTCTCCTCTTTACCATTCATTCAATTGCCACGAAATTCTCATAAGTTGTTGAGTACACTCCTGCGAAGGTTTCTGGTACTGTCCACCTATGCTACGATAGGTGGCACACATGTATACAACTTTGTT
The DNA here is from genome assembly GCF_021130785.1 of Homalodisca vitripennis. NCBI lineage: Eukaryota > Metazoa > Arthropoda > Insecta > Hemiptera > Cicadellidae > Homalodisca > Homalodisca vitripennis. The sequence goes on from NC_060211.1 coordinate 90,044,049, forward strand.
TTAATTTAATTTGAATTGAAACATATTCAATTGAATATAAACAATACCACTTCAGTTCAAAACATCAATCCACCACTACTTTGCAAAGGTTCAAAACTTTTTGTGAAAAAAGATTATGGACAATATCATAAAAACTACAATTTTGAAGAGGAAATGCAAGTACTGTTGGACATATTTCAATGATCCCAGCAGATATGCTATTTGAATTTTTTGAACACATGCAGTTTCCTCTGCTCATTTTTGGAATAACCATCAACAAAGCATAAGGAGAATCGCTGCAAGTGTGTGGACTAGATTTGAAGAATTCGTGTTTCTCACTTGCACAATTGTGTGGGGTCATCTCATGTGTCAGAAAGACTTATTTATTCACGTCACGCCTCAGAAATTAAAGAAAAAATAATGTAATCAGTATGGCGTTTAATATGGTTGTTTTACAAGGTAATCATATAAAACTTTCTTAAATCTACATGTAAACCTATATACAGAAGCACTCAAATAAAGCCACACTATGGTCAGGATGTCCGCACGTATTTAGATCAAACATTTCCCAATCGCAGGTTAGGTAGTACAGGAGCTATCTAGTAGCCTGCTAGGTCACCTGATCTGTCACCATTATATTACTTTGTATGGGACTACATTAAAGACAATGTGCATATATCAAAACCGCATTACATAAATGATTGAGAAATTGAATTGGGCAAGAAATTGAACACATGAATGATTAATGAATAGATGAATTTATTCCAACATCAAATGTACATCAATACAAAATTATAATAACTTGGAATTGACTGACCACTTTTGCAAGTAGTGTGGTCAGTGGGCAACCAAATAAAACAGATTTCTTATCAGAGTCCAGTCTATGGATTCTTAAAGATATCAGCTGGGCTGCCCCATGGCACCTGCACTACAGATTAATAATTGATAACACTGCATGAGTCACCAACAGAACTAAAATACTTTCCTTGTTACAATCTTTATCTTACAAACTGAAACACATATCTCAATAACCCTTCCTTCTCAACTAGAAACTAGAAATTATGCTAAATATATACAAGTAAAATATATGATTCTTTGCTATTTACATATTTCTTCATGTTAATTTAATCTTAATTTATTTATACACATGATTTATATAATAACTAAAGTTAATACTGTAAGGGGAAATTATTAATTGTCAAAAGAGTTACAATTCTCTTGTAATAACAACAACTTTCTTAATCTTATAAATAAAAATGAATCGTTAAATGTGTTGGTAAAGCGCTAATCTCAGGAACGGGCTGGACCAGTTCGGTTAATTCTTTTTGTAAAATGTCCATTGAAATCCGAGGAAGGTTTTTTTAATGAAGCAAAATATAAGAAAAGTTACCTGGAATATTTTGAAATTCAGAAAAAAATGTAGTTTTTACGTTTCATAATCCAAATTAAATCGGCGCTAAACAGCTGTTCATACCTTCAGTTTTATGTCGACAAATTGGCTGAAACATAATGTTTACATTTAAATTTGAATCAAATATTACGTAAACAGTGCTTAATCATTAGCGTAATGCAGATAGTAAATAAAAAGTTAATATCAACATTTTACTCCAGATCGCGTTACTGATGAATTTAAATCATCTAATGCATTTTATATAATTATTATTTAAACACTGTTATAAAACCAACCTTAATGAACAAAGTTAGGAATGTTTTCACATACGTTACTTTAAACTGATGGGCTTCCTTGACATTGTGATATGGCATTTTTAACAGTGGCTTATGGGAAAACAGATAAATTAATACTAACATGCCTCAACGTAACAAAAAACTATTATTTTTGAATGTTGCGTAACCTTAATAAGGATTTCTCCTTATACCCGAAAGTACATAGGAAATGGGTAGGACTATCTCCCTAGGCCCGTAATAGGCTTCTCAGTCCTACTCATGTGTACATTTTCTTCATCAGGACATAAGGCAAATCTAACTATGTCCCTCTGGAAATATTTGAGACGGAAAGTATATTACAGAAGCCCATAGTAGATGATTTTGACCCAAAAGTAGATTTCCAAGAACTGTATAATCGAACTATATAGTATTTTGATCGAGGCAATACGGCAAGCTAAATTGTGACTTAGTAAGTGAATTTAAACGACAACGATTCATTCTTTTCCGAGTACAGTCCAAATAACAAGACTTATGTCCATCACAGGCTTATCAAATACGAACATTGTTTTCTATAATCATATCTACATGCTTCCCATCAAACCCAATTGATTTGTGGATCAAGATTATATGTGTGATGAATATTTTGTATCAAATACGGAATAGAATAGAAAATCCCAAATATACAAATCAGTGAAGAAATTTACAACGAAGCATTGATTTCAATTGAGGACATGTGCTTGATGATGTCAAACAAACTATTAATTCAATTAGGGCCTGGCCGCGCCCAATCGTCCAATGCATGATGCTTTTAACCAAGAGTTGCCAAAACCAACACTGTATGATCTCAACACTTTGAGAGAATTAATTCAAACAAACCTTCCACTGTTAAATTAACAACAAAGTATGTATTTGATGCTCTTATGAAAGTAACAAATGATGAAACTGGAGGGATTTTACTTCTTAGATGCACATGGTGGTACAGGAAATACATTTTTGGATTTAATCAATATTACAACAATTCGCATCACAAATTACAATTTCACTTGCACTCTCGCTTCGTCGGGAATCGCAGCAACTTTGCTTGAAGGTGGTCGAACAGCCCCATTTTCCATATACTACAATTTCCATTAAACATGCAAAAGCAATGAAACTCCAACCTGCAACATTTTTGAAGAACTCTGCAATGGCAAAGGTTTTTGCAGCAATGTAAATTGATTGTTTGGGATGAAATGCACGATGGCACATAAACAATCTTTGGAGGCTTTAGACAGAACCTTAAAAGATCTACGGAGCAATCATAACCGATTTGGTGGTGCAATGATTTTATTAGCAGAAGATTTTCGTCAAACATTGCCAGTGATTCCACGATCAAGGCCAGCTGATGAACTCAATGCATGTCTAAAGTCCTCCAACTTGAAACATGTCAAAGTACTTCATTTAAGCAAGAATAATGCGTGTCAAGTTGCAAAATGACCAATCTGGAAACATATTCTCTAAACAACTTATTGACATTGGTAATGGCCAATTTCCTATAGACATGTTGACTGGCTGCATTAACTTTCCTTAAAGTCTCTGTCAGTCAACTCGATCAAACGATGAACTTATTCAGAAGGTGTTTCCAGATGTTTTTCAAAATTACAGAAACCATGATTGGTTGAGCGAACGAGCTATATTGGCTGAAAAAAAAAACAGAGATGTAAATGAATTAAATTTCAGTATTCAAGAACAAATTACAGGCGAATCGAGGGTATATAAATAAGTTGATTCGGCTACTAACCAAGATGATGTAGTCAACTATCCACCGGAATTTTTGAATTCGCTGGATTTGCCAGGATTGCAACCTCACAATTTTCAATTAAAGTTTGGATCGGTAGTTATAATGTTGCGAAATATCAACCAACCGTGTCTTTTGCAACGGCACACGGTTAGCGATAAAAAATTACTAAACAACGTGATAGTAGCAACTATACTGAAAGGAAAGTATAAAGAAGTAGATGGTTCTCATACCGCGCATCTCAATGATTCCGGATGATGTGCCATTTGAGTTTAAACGACTACAGTTTGCAGCGCGGCTTCCTTTTACTATGACCATAAACAAGTCCCCAGGGGCAATCCATTAATTATTTGTGGTATTAATCTAGAAAACCCATGTTTCTCACATGGTCAATTGTACGTTGCCTGTTCCCGTGTTGGAAAAACATCACATTTGTTTGTCTATGCGCCAGGTAATCAAACAAAAAACATCGTATATCACACAGCACTACAAAGAAAATAAAACTGATTTTTGCTAATAATATTATGATTCTCATCATTAACAATAAAGCGATTACTTACTTTTAAATGCTTATGTATGTTTTATTTAATTATTTTTTATGCACAATGCTTTATCACCAGGGTGACGGTTCTGTTCAGAGAATTTTTTGCCCCGACTATAAAATAGGTAGGAACAAAAAACTGCCACATTACAAATCTTTTTGACAGGACGAAGTCTGTCGGGTCCGCTAGTTTACTATAAAATTGTCTAAAATTCCAAGATATTTTAACGTTATAAGGTAGTTTATTACAAATATTTGGGCCATTGCAGAGAAAAGAATGCTTTCGTATTGACTAGTTGACTTTAGGTGTTCTGAACATTCGCCGGTCTATGCTTCTGGTAGGATAATTTAGGCCTGTTGTTCCTAAATTACGGCTTCTAGTGTAAAACAGTCTAAGGGTTTTAAAAATAAACAGATGTTTCAATGGAAGAATTTTTAATTGAATGAAATTAGGAAAGGAGCTCTCTTGTGTTCTTTTGTACGTAATTATTCTCATGAAATGATTTTGTATGACTCTTAATCTCTCTATTATATATTTATACGTCCCTCCCCAGAAAACAACTCCATATTGAAGCCTTGACTCTACCAGAGCAAAATGCAGAATTCATAACAATCTTTCATCACAGAAATTTTGCAAAAAATAAAATTTTCTTGTAGTGGATTTAAGTTTATTTTGTAAGACTGTTATATGTTTTCCCCATGTTAATTTTGAATAAAAACTTATTGCAAGATATTTAAAATTGTTTTCCTTTGTAATATATTTACAGTTACATAAGTCTCCTATGTTATCCGCACTGTTAAATTCATGAAATTTGAAATCAGAATAAAAGTTAAAATCTTTAAGATCAAAATTTACATACTTTGTTTTTCCAACGTTTACTAACATTTTATTTTATTTACACCAGCGTTTGAGTATCAGTATGAAAACGCTGAGGATAGTGAGCCAAATCTTTAAGCCAAAAATTTTAAATTGGTCCCAATTTTGATATTTTGGGAGAAAGGGCAATCTTGTGACACTAATAGAAAAGTGTAGTTTTGTACCCTACGGAGGTACATTGCATTTGGTTCTTCTAGGTGTAGTCATAAGAAATTGATATTACCATCATAATAAACTGTTCTGTATTGTGCCTTGTGTGCTTCCTAACCCATCAACCCTGCTACTGTCATGACTCCATACTTACGTAAGAGGAGCACGCAGGACAGCATCTTGCCCAATAATAACTAGTTTTACTTTACTAACAAAATGTAAAGAAATCTGAAAGTGATATGAATATTTTCTATCAAATTTTCTATAGTAATTCCATATCATAGCTAAAGCTTTTGCATATAATATAGAAAAATATATACTCATAAACCAACAGAATAAAAAGACATATTGTTTTGCCTAGTGTTCTCGATTTCTCTGTACATGGCCATGCATCTTAGATTGATACTGACAGATATCTGTTTTCAATCAGTATTACTGTGTAATTTGGCTTAAGTCAATGAATTCACCAAAAAGAATGCTATTTTATTACACCTCACAGATTCAGACACATTGCGATACAATTCAGCAATGAGAAATGTCTGTATGCCTAAGAATCTTGTGTAGTGTGAAAATAAACTCCCAACATTTGCAAAATTCATTCCAGTCTCACGAGTATATCACAATAAATTTGGTAAGTGAATATTTACTTCAATTTGCTTTATTTTCTCTATATGCTTGTCCAAAGTAATTTATCTCATTCAAATACTTGTTTTATGTCATTCTTTTCTTTTCGTAAGAGCCCGTTTCAAGTTCTCAGTAAAAGGTTGATTTTTCCTAACTTCAATGATCTGATTGTAAACACTGTAACTTATTAAGAATGAAAGTTTGGGTTTTACCCCAATAGCTTTAAACGTTCAAATCCTAACTTTAAATTACTTAAATAAGTTTAGGCTTTCAAAGTTTTAAAAGAATCCTGAGGATTGTATCTTTATTGATCTCCTTCCGCTTTATTGATAAAGCATTAAAATATTAATTTTTTCTTTCAAACACTCTATTTACGTTACTCACCACATTTATATTACTATGTATTACGTGATAAGACATCATATTCACAATTTCATCTATTAACTGATGAGACATAGTCAAGCTAGTACATAGCCAAGGCAGAGATTATCCATTGTAATCCAATTGTTATACTAGCTGTGAAGACAAGATAGTTAGTTGTATTCCCAATTTCACCTATTAACTGATGAGACATAGTCAGGAGTACATAGCCAAGGCAGAGATTATCCATTGTAATCCAATTGTTATACTAGCTGTGAAGACAAGATAGTTGTATTCACAATTTCACCTATTAACTGATGAGACATAGTCAGCTAGTACATAGCCAAGGCAGAGATTATCCATTGTAATCCAATTGTTATACTAGCTGTGAAGACAAGATAGTTAGTTGTATTCACAATTTCACCTATTAACTGATGAGACATAGTCAGCTAGTACATAGCCAAGGCAGAGATTATCCATTGTAATCCAATATTGTTATACTAGCTGTGAAGACAAAGATAGTTAGTTGTATTCACAATTTCACCTATTAACTGATGAGGACATAGTCAGCTAGTACATAGCCAAGGCAGAGATTATCCATTGTAATCCAATTGTTATACTAGCTGTGAAGACAAGATAGTTGTATTCACAATTTCACCTATTAACTGATGAGACATAGTCAGCTAGTACATAGCCAAGGCAGAGATTATCCATTGTAATCCAATTGTTATACCAGCTGTGAAGACAAGATAGTTAGTTGTATTCACAATTTCACCTATTAACTGATGAGACATAGTCAGCTAGTACATAGCCAAGGCAGAGATTATCCATTGTAATCCAATTGTTATACCAGCTGTGAAGACAAGATAGTTAGTTGTATTCCAATAGCATCTATTTGCTGATAAGGAAAGGATTATCTATTGTATTCAAATTTAATTTAATTAGTTATATAACAGATATACAATGTATTAGATTTTGAAGGCATAGTTGCTAGCGTATTCCCATTATTATATATTAACTTTAAATATATTTCCTTTATATCAATAAATTATTAAAATACTTTCAAGCCAACATTTTATTTAATATTATGGTTAATTAGAGAATAAAAAAATAGCTTCAATCTACAGAAACGTGATGACGGTCTCTAGACATTCCTTATGAAAAATTGTAATCAAATTGGATAACTTTTTTTTGTTAAGCTGGCCACTGTCTAAATAAGATTAATTTTATTTATAAATATGCGTTAGTGTAAATGTTAATTATATGCTTAGTGTTTTGAGCAGATTTTGACAATGTTTTTAAAAAATATGACAAGCTAATAAAGCTTGAAAATCTCCCTCTAAAATTGTCTTATATATTGCTGTGATTATAATCTAAGCCTTAATTGTAACTACCAGTGACCTTGAATATGAGACAAGTGAAATATCAGTTGCAATAAAGATAAACTTTATGGCTATGCCCAAATAAAGCGTTATTACCTAAATGTTCATGACTTATGACACCCATTACCTCGAATGTTGGTGATAAGGAATCCTTATTCGCAGATGTTTACTTCTCTGCATTTCTCAGTTGAAAATGATAGTTTATCTTAGAAATATATCGAACAATTTCATTGTTAGCTGAATTCACTATTGTTTTCTTGAACGGTACATTATTAGAACTGAAATATTAACTGGCTATAGATTTGTTAACCATTTGTACATTAATGTATTTATATTTGTAAATTGTTGCCATAAAGAATTTAATGGAGATTTAATTTAAAAACTGTAACAGTTAATCGATTTGAATTATATAAGGCCAAACATCTATATGGGATTGTTTTATTCTTAGAGTAACAATATGAAAATTTTATGTATTTTCACCAACAAAAATGTATCTATAATAATGTGCAAATTCTTAAATCAACCAGTCAGTATTGACAGTAAAGTGACCAGTTAAAAGCTGAATTTTCAAAAGTTTTTAATGCACATTTAATTATTATTTGAGTCTATTTTTATGTATAAGCAATTAAAGTCCTAAATAATTGTAATAACACCAGAATAATTTATTTATTGTTTAGTAAAATGTTAAATTCATCCTAGAGAAATTAAGAAACTTACTATTTCGCCACAGTTTTTTAATAATAAATTTAATGGAGTTACACTTTTATTAACTAAATAGTTGAGTAGAACTCAGGTTGTTCAGAAAATAAGTAATATAGCCTAACTATGGGCAAGCACTGTATTTTATGAACACTGTATTTCTTATAACAAATAAGTTTTTATATGTAATCAGAATTACTAGATTTTATTTTATGATTTCTTCTTTATCACTTAAATAATACAGAACGAGTGAATACGGACCTCTACCGGTTCATGGAAGTGTCGGAAAAGTCACGGATTTTAATAAGGAGTCAAGGAAGGTAACGAAATTCGTTATTTAAAGTATTAATTTTTGTGGCTTAAAGATAATAACTAGTGGTGTGTCGAAGCTGACTCTCAAATCCCCCGAATCTTCAACAAAGATTTGGATTCGAGAATCGATCGACGGAATTCGACAATTTAATCTTATTAATAAATAAATCAGTTGATCGACATTACGTAAATTATCGATGGTTAAAAAGTTTCAATTGTACTTTGTACTTTAAAATACTTAATAAGATAATATATTTCCTATAATCTTGTAAATGAATTATCTAAGTCTTGAAAGTAATATTTTACTTGGAATTACAATTTTCTATGTGTAGGTTCGTGCACCGCCGCAAGTCGGCTGCATATATTCCGGAACAGCTGATTGGCATTACGCAAATTACCGTTCGTTAAAACGTGATTTTTTGGTACTATTTAGATGAAAACCCTTAACAGACATCCTGATTAACAAATCATCCTGGTACTGACATTAATATCTTGCTTGCATTTCTGTATATATGACATGCATCACCGCGAAACATCTGCGTATATTCACTAACTTTGTGTACAACAAAACGTGGATAGATTACCAAATTAACACATTTTCGTGCTTTTTTTCAAGAATATCATGCTCTCACTTGGAATTTATCTTGATTTTGTCAGGAAACGCGCGCGCGCGCGCCACACACACACACACACACACACACACACACACACACACACACACACACACACACAATAAAGTCATATTTTATTGTGAGAAATATTTCTTCACGATGTTTTGTAAAAATAATGCTTTTTGTATAATAATGTTGTATTATCAAAACTCTGTTGAATATCAACGATATTTTACCTCAAAGGTCACTGTAAATTACCGAAAGTCACTAATTTTCATTATACCTCAGCAGTAGACACTGTAAATAAGATTGCATATAGTACAAGGAAGTGCCTGTATGTTTACACGAGTAATTTGGCTTGTTGTATATTCTCTGCAATAGAAAGCTGTTCGGTCCCTATCTCAATATCAGATCTCTCACTGAGATCAATAACTGTAGACAATTCAGCGAGTGTTGAGAGTGAAGCGTCGCCCACCACTTCCATAACGGACAGGCCGGTTCGTACGCTAAATATCATTAACAATAAAATAGTAATTTCAGCTATAATAATCAGCTCACAATTTGAGTAATACAAATTTAACTTAATTGATTTTATAAAATGAATTTAGTAGAATTAATCATTAAAATTAAGAAAAAGTGTATAATGAAGTTGTGGCGGATCTTGACCTAACTAATTCTATTTTTAGCAAGTGGTTTTTGGTTACAAAATAAATAACCAAAAACACAATTTAAAGAACAATGCAGCAAAACAACATGTAATGCATTCAGAGAAATTTCATAACAACTATTTAAAATGACAACAATAAACCAGTAATTTTGGCATAAATGCAATTAGCTGCTATACAAAAGGTATGATGCTCAGTAAAACCTTAACCAATCCGTTAATTTTTCGTAGCGATATAAACTTGGTGATAAAATGCTTATCTAAAAGTAACCCATATTTCAGTACCCTTATAACTTACATTCTTCATAAATTCATCCGGTTTTGAGTTACTACAATTTGACAATTTCGTAACAGGCCGCTTTTTTCAAACCTGACATAATACTTTTCAGAAACTTTTCAATAACAGGAATTAATTAAAGTAAAATTTATGTAAAGAATGTTGTGACTTTGTATAGTTCTAAGATATAATCCTTTTATAGAAAATACTAAGAAACAGAAGATAAACTAAGCAAGATTGGATCATAGGCTACTGTATATGCAACTCTTATTTATTTTGACCTGACAAATAAAATGCTGAAATTTTATAGAGTATTTTTGGACACACTGTATAAGAAGAAGAATAGAAGGCTAGCATGAAGGATGTCGGGAGTGGGTTTGTTAGAATAAATAGGGCTGAGTGCAAAATCAGCACTCAGAATTTTTATATGGCTGACCCGAGAATATAAATGAACAAAAAGCGATCCCTTGAAAAATGTTCATTAGTCATTGTCCATTCCAAACCATTAGGTCTCCGTATTTGTCACATTTTATAAATAATCACGTAATACAACACTGCCTTGTGATACACATCTGACATAAAAGTGTAGTACTCGTGCTTACGAGGGTCTCGATTAATTGCTGTAGCAGTGAGGAAATAAGGATTCATTAATTAAACGTGACTCAGCTCTCTCGAAATAGTTTCAGTATTCTGTGAGACAAGGGCTTTAAATACTTTTTAATTAATCCAGTATTGTCTTGTCAGGTATTCATTTTAAACTTATCAGCGCTGGCTTGGTATTGTCTTACTCTCGGCTCTGTTACAAGACACTCCTTTGTTGTGTTTGCCAACCACCCCACAAGAAAAATTAATTTAACAAGTGTTTAGTTTAACTTTTACTTCGCGAGTGTTTCCTTGTTTAGATAGCGCCTAACAAAAACTGGTGCTCTCGATAAATGTTTCTGTTCTCTGTAATAGCCACGTGTGTCTCATCAAGTGCTTTTAAGGATAATGTGACACTGGGTCTAAGGTTTTAAGGATAATTCGTGTTTAGGTTCCGGAGAGAAGGGGGAGTCTTAAAAATAAATTTTTATCGCTCCACGTGGCATTTAAAGTCGAAAGTTTCTGTATTTAGTAATCAGTCACAAATAAAAAAAAGGACTGGAGTAAAGATGTGAAATTTTACAAGCATTTACCTGAATTATTATAGCGTGAGAGTGTGACGATTATTATCTGTAACAAATTTAATTTCGTTAAGAAAAAACAATTGGAAAACATATTTTACTGAAACAATTAAAGACAGTTATTTGTTTTTTATTTATGTAGGTTTTTATTAATTTTATTATTTGTATTTGATTATGTTATTTTTTATTTTATTGTATTGTGTTCTCTCAAGTCATAAATAAATAAATTAACATATGGCTTCCTGAAGTGATAACTCGTGTCCATATTGTAAAATCTACATTTTACATTCAGTCGCCTTTGTTTACTTTATTTTGTTTTCTTTTGTTAAACATTACCTTGATTTCCTTCTTTAAATACCTATAGTCTCACGTGGATTGATAAAAATATCTTTTACACTGTCTCGATTCAGGAAAGTTATCGTAAAGAGTAGTGAATTTAACATAAAAATATTTTCCAAACTCAAAATCAATGTCATTTCCTTTAACTACATTAAAAATGTAATAATGACACTTCCTATCAGATACATAACTCGAAATTAAAAATTTACAAATAAACTTGAACCTTACACAGAAACTGTAAGTCACTGTGAAGGTATGAGATCATGTTATTGTCATATTAATGGTTTGTACACCAATGAATTCAAATTTAATATATGGTACAACTTCAATTACAGTAGAGTCCCGTTAATCCGACCTAATTGGGATCGAGCCTTATTCGGATTATGTGATTGTTCGGATTAGCCAGAATTACAGAAAAATACGGTTTTTAAACTTGAGAATGGGTCTATTTTGTTATAGAATTATCAACATTGTATATTAAAACTAGTTTTCTGACTGTTGCATTGTATTTCTTGACAAATAAACGTGTTTGCGAATACTAAGCACATTTACCGTATTTAGTGTGAGAGTTCTATTGTTAAGCAATGTGAGCGTACTGGATATTGTACGGGTCCACGCGTTCAATAGTTGTACGAAACTACACGTCATCCAATAGACTCTCTTCAATGCGACAGAAGACAATAACTAAATTTATGTCTTCTAACAATTAATATTGTCCTCAATAATAATATCAGTACTGTACGTCCAATTTTTGTTTGATTTCACTTCTTAATACAGTAATTTAACTCATACTTAACCTATAAATTTCAATTTGGTACTGTATTTAACTTCATTATTTATGTACTGTACCGTACACAATGTGTCTTAATAAAATACTGTATGTCTATTTAATTAAAGTTTTCTTTGTTTATGTACGAAATGATGCACCCATTTTCATTTTTTATGTAATTATTTCCTATAACTGTTCATTATCGTTATAAATAATTCCTCCTGGACCTGTTCGGATTAACCGACGTTCGGATTACACGTGTCCGGATTAGCGGGACTCCACTGTACCTCACTTATTTATGGTCTTTGGTGAGATGTTTCTGTAAGTTGCGGGAACGCTGTAAATCATAAGACTGCTTTCTACGATAAACACATGAATGCTTACTGATTTTTAACACTCTAGCTCATGAGATTATTTAGTTATAGTGCAGATATACATGACTATTTTTCTTATGCTTGAAATAACTGCATCGTTAATGTCAACCTAACAACAGATAATTCTAGTCAGCCGGATTCGTTGTCACCTTTTCTTTATAGAACACATTCCTTCGTGGTTACTAATAAATAACAAATCTCCAACGTTTAAAAATAACAGTGACACCTCTCCAGAAGTGTCAGAGGAAGAAAGCGCTCCGGAAGTAACATGAGGGAGTCTTTGGGGACTACTATTTCGGGAGCAGTTAATTTTAACACTGATACCTCTTTACCAGAGAAACCCAGTGGAATTTACCTAATGTTATTCCTAGTTAGGTGTTGAGCGCATCTACTAAACAAAAGAAATTTAAAAACTATCTGGCTATATTATTTTTCTTCTGCGGATTCTCCTACCAAACTGGCTAACAAGAAAGTGCATTCGTTCTTAAAATAATACGAAAACTAAAATATATAAAGAAACAATGTTCTGAGCAATAGACGAATATTAATGACTGGAATTATTGAATCAAGAATACGAAGAGTTTTATATTAAAATATGTATAGTGAATATCTTACTAGAACATTAAAATTTTACAGTTTATGCTATACAGTTAGCTCAACCTAATGAGATAAACCTTAATGGCGTGAAATTTATTTACTATGTTAAAATGTAAAACAAGAATTGAAAAAGACAGAAACGTTTATTCCAGTTTTCTTATCAACTAACCATAGTGTACTGGGCATTACAATGCAGTTTTTACAGACATCGCTGGACAGAATTAGAACACGACAGGCCTTTGCCTGATTGTCTATAGGCTCAATGCGTATTGCCAATTATCAATATGATTGCGTTACAGCATAAACTGTACAATTTAATGTTCTGGCAACATATTCTCTATACGTATTTTGATTTAAAAACGTCCGTATTCTTCACTCAATATTTCTATGGACGTCTTATTAGTATTTGTTTATTCATACAGTTTAAACACAAAAATTTCAATTTGTTCGAAGGTTCCAATTTGGAATTGGCTCCAATTTGTAGTAAAGGTTTTACAGGCTGCAGTTAATTACCAGTGACGTAAATGCATAGTTCAGGATCCTGTGGTTGTTTTCAATTCCAAGTTAATCTTCTCAGGATCCGTAAGTGGGGTCACCCATGCAGCAATCGAGGCTCTTCAGTGAAGTTCTTATCGTGGACGGCCTTGAAGTCTCCTGAGCTGGTTAGAACAGATGTGCTAAAGGAGTTTGAACTTCTAGCTCATTCAGGTGCTGTTTTTACAGAGATCTGCATTATCATGATCCAGCGGGGAAAATATACGCCTTAAGACAAGATAGCATTCGGCAGAAAACGAAACCAAGTTACAACTTTTCCAGAAGTTAAAGTGAAACCACAGGCCAAAATTCTAGGAGTGACTATTGCCGAAATATGGACATATTATGTGGACGTCCTGTCAAGAAATTGAATACGAGCCTTTACATCTCAAAACGAATAAAGGCCATCAACTACACTGCAACAGCAAAATCAAAATGCTTTGCTCTATTTGAAACGTACATACGATGTGGCATAGCTATTTGGCGATGAACATCTCAAGGAAATCTACAAAGAATTCTTCGTCTTCAGAAGCAAGCGATGATGATCCTAAATTGCCTGGAACCAAGAGACACCTGCTGAGGTCTGTAAAAGATCCGTGAATTATAACCGTGATATCCCCCCTCTATATCCAGGAATTCTTATTATATGTTGATGGGAAAAACTTACCCCGAGTAGCCGACCTTCATAACTACTGCTCCAGACATGCTGCAAAATACCATCTACCGGCACTATCTCACGCTATATAAAAAGAAACCATAAATTCAGGCCAGAAGCCGTTCAATCTACTACTGGCAGAAATGAAGATTCTCACAGGAAAGAAACTAAAGAAATCGCTGAATGAATGGCTGACTTCAAGACCCTTCTACACACTGGAAAAATACCTGCACTGGAAGAGTTTTGAAAAAGAAACCTTGTATTTAAACTTTTTAAACACAAGTATATGTACTATTTTGTAAACATTATCATTGTAAATGGTACAAAAAGACATGAAATTATTGTAAGTAAATTGATGCTTTACATTTCTCAAAGATATTGTAGTACAGTTTCTGATATCTAAAGAGTTCCGGGGTATGAATTAGTTTTTTCGTATACTGGACTATGTAACCTGGCATTGTAAATAGTTTTAATCATTTAAAGTTTTGTCTGACTATTTTTGTTGTAGAACGCGAAATATATATTTATTTAATACACATAAGTAGTGCCTAATTTCTCTTCATTGTTCAATGCTTGGGCCTCATTGTTATTTAAAGTACTTTGGTGTTTGGAGAGTTGTACGAATCGGTGAAGAGAAGGGCTAGTGGGGGTCTCACTAAATAATAATTATATTTTAATTTTCTTGTTTCACTATAATCGTATTTGTAAGAACATGCCTAAATTTGTAATAGAGGAAATCTCAGTAGCTGCCCATGTTTATCAATACGGAATGATGTGACGATATGATAGTTATAGCCGCGCTCGACACGTGACAGCGGTTGTCGGTGAACGAAGCCATTTTTAGAGCAGAGTCGCGACGAGGCCAGTCGCACGCGCGTCTGCCACGCGAACGAACGAAACGAGTGCCGGTGTCAGTGTTTGTTGATATCGCTGTGGTGTCCGCGCCACTCGGTCATTATAGGCTGTTACACGCAACAGTTCAAAGTGTTCGGTTTTCGTTTGGTGTAAAAGGTTTCGGGTCCGTGAGTTAGCATAACAATTTTTGTTTGTTTGAGTTTATTTAGACTTTGTTTTAGTTGCAGTTTTTGTTTACCGTTATTGTTTGTCTCATAGATCAAATGCTACAAGGCAGCTTTATAGTATCCATAGAAGTCTTCAGGGAGCTGAAGAAAACATGAAAGATTTAGGAGGTAATGTAGATACGAACGGGAACTCTTTCATCCGATTGAGTTTGAGGAAGCCCCGTGAATGGAAGGTGGCTTTGACCACCTCCGTATCATCCCCGGCCATCATCCCACCTAAGATACAGCTGTGGGACGAGGTAAGAGGGAAGATGATACTGGAGACTACGCAAGACAGAGTCGCCTGCGCTAGGAGTAAGTCCGCTTCCTTCGTCAGGCGAGGTGCGGAAACCCCCGTGGGCAGGCGAGAGTCTGACGGCCAAAAAGAGAGACAAAAATATTCGTTGAAGCAACAAAAAGTGGAACTGCCTTCAAAGGCCGTTAACTCTGACAAAATGGGTTTGCAGTACAGGGTTCATACTCAGGAGGACACAAGGAATTGTAGATCCAAGTCCTTGTCGGTAAGAGGGAGGGAGGAGAGGCTCGTGCACCCCGTGGACTGTGTCAGGCCGAGGACGCCTGTCATGGTAGCTCGGAGGGTCTCCTTGTCGAGTTCTGGGAAATCTTTAACGCTGGAAAGACCCCAGACACAACAGAACGGCATCACTACACATCACAGGAAGCACTTCACAGAAGACGATAACAGGAGGAAAGTGAAGCGCAACGTATCCTTCGGCAAAGTCGACACCTTCGATGACTCCAGTAGCTTTTCTTCTAGCCTGAGTGCTAGCAAACTCGGAAGATGCCGTATATCAAGGCAGAGTGGAAGTTATAGTTCCAGTCCACGTATTATAATAACGGAACCGGCGGATAGCGAGGAAGACCTTACTCAAGTAACAGTTGCTGAGAATGATAACAGACCGAAGCGTACAAAACGGAGGTCACGCTCTGGAATTCCAGTATTGATAAAAAAACATAGTGATTCTCCAGTGAGTAGCTTTCAAGAAATCATCCCTAGCAATAACAAATTCATAAACAATAGCAATTCTCTTGAGAATGGTTGTCGCAAGCACAGAATAAATCATTCCAATGTGTCAAGTGAACGCAGTGGCAGGAGAAGTAGAATGGAGATGTTCATGTGTGATGGAGCTGCCAAACACAGGTTCAGTATAATTCGCACACACC
This sequence comes from Homalodisca vitripennis, assembly GCF_021130785.1. Classification (NCBI taxonomy): domain Eukaryota; kingdom Metazoa; phylum Arthropoda; class Insecta; order Hemiptera; family Cicadellidae; genus Homalodisca; species Homalodisca vitripennis. The sequence continues at coordinate 90,060,641 of NC_060211.1, forward strand.
TGAACCTCCGGAGCCCCCACCGCTTCCTCCACCGTCTGCATATCCAGAGAACCGCACTCACCATCACTTCCCGTGCGAACGAGGCAACTGCCCATTTGCCAAATATTTTGACGAACAACCTGCGGTGACTCAGCCAGTGAGAAATGGTAACACCAGTAGACGCAGTAGAGACCGTAAAAGTTTCACGAGTTCCATGATATCGTCTCCGGTCACTGAAATACACTCGAAGATGAAGTACAAAGAGAAAGGGGTAGTCCAACAAAATGAGCAGTGTAAGAGAGAAGGAAGCAGGTCTAGGAGGAGGAGAGTATCCAGCAAGTGCCGAGAGCAGATGATGAGTTTGTCATCCTCGGACTCGGAAGACATCAAGAGTCCTCGCATTCCGCCAAGGAGAAGACGTCGGTCACAAAACCCTAAAGGTTAGTAGAAAATGATGTTTTTTACAGAACCTTAACTCGTATAAAAAAATCAAATAAATCTGCTATTTAAGTTATTTAAGATTACGATAAATCTGCTTATGCATGTAATCACTAACAGGAAACTTCATATTTACACTCATCATATTACTTCTAGACCTAAAAACTACGATATCGAAGAGCTAAGTGATTATATGTTTACTATATTTTATAATACTCTAACTTTGCACGGAGCTCTTATCAGTTATTAAGTGTTATCCTCTAAATCAATACTAAAGAATCTTGGTATTTTTTTGAAATCAGAATATTATAAAATCAAATATTTCTTTGTTAGGCTCGTACAATTTCAAATAAAAAAGTATTCATGTTATACATAATGGTTTATAAAGTCAACAAATTATTCCAGGAAAGAATAAATGGCCGCTTTTGGTTTTAATATGGTGAGCAAATACTATAAAAATACACATTTTACAATATTTAATCGCAATTGATATTAAATTACCACGGAAATCGTATGAACTTTTAGTCTTTATATCCAACTAATATCACAGAATAACAGTAAATTTGTATATAAATCTGTCTTTTACGATTGGAACTTTATATTTTCTTTCACTTGACAGAATTTCCTGATTATTTTTATTTCATTTTCTTTTCGATTATGGATCACAGAACCTTAACCACCAAACCAAAAATTGTAAATTAAGTACATTGATAGTACTTATAACTGACTTCGGTAGGATAGTTAGCCGTTATTAAAAATGTTTTAAGATGGCAGCTGTTCGCATCTACGCAAATTTGTTATTGCACAACATGGTCTAGATACAAATGAAACATTTTTAAACTGTAAATAATTTTCGAGCATTTCTTCTTACTCGTTTTCCAAGATGACGGTTGTGTTAAGTGTTGGGAAGTATGCATTGGTATTGGGACATTAAGATTGTACGATTGTCAAGATTTCTAATTTGATTGCACCCAAATCAAGTTCACACTTGTAGAAACAGAAACTGCATGAGATGACTAGCACACATGAAATGTACCTTTCTTACGACTGTGCCGGAGCGATGTTTTACATTTTTAAACATTTCTGGCTGCTTTATTTAAATAGAAGTAACTATATAATTTTTTGTTCACAAAATATTTTAGTTGTCAATATTTTAAATTAGCGCTAACAATACGTTTCAGTTTTTATTTTTCGAAATACACAGAAAGAATCTGTTGTTCCGTATTCATTCATTCTGTACTACATAATCAACGAATTGCTCTAAAAAAAATAGCAAATTCAATATAGACAGAAACCTCGTGGAATCGTAAATATATAGATTAGTTCACTTGTTTGAAGTTTATTTTTACATCCTTATGATTCGTCAATATAGAAGTGAAACAATATATGAGTTTTTATCGTTGATTTTTGTTAAATATAAATAGAAAACATATAATAAAACAAATTAATCGTATAATACATTTCAGGAAAAATTTAATACAATTCACTTACTAAAAGCAAACGTTTTCGCCTTTTAGATCTTGTTTAAAATAAATTAGTTGTTAACTAATTTACAAAGAAGATAAAATACAAGTACATTATAAAATTTACCATTTACTTATTCGTTTATTCATGTATTTATTTCATTTACAGGTTAAAGTAAATAGAATAGTCTCGAAACCAAGCCGATTTGCACCGCATGAGCACACAACCTAGTTTTTCACCAATCTGATTGTAAAACCTTTCCTAAGAAAGTAAGCGATCATCAGCGGCGCTAGTTTCGTTGGAGGTAAAAATTGGAGGTTATCGATGTTTTTTTTATCGTATTTAAAAAGTATGTAAATAGAATTTTTAATTATTAATTAATTATTCATCTATAAATATCTGTTTAATACACGCATATAGATGCCATATGTATCTGTAGAAATAAACTAAAGCACCACTTAGTTCTGATTGTAATGATTATTAGAGCTACCTGCTTGGTTGCTGTATCTTGCTTTTTTGTAAGTTTACGAATTTTGATTACAACTGTAACCTGATTTGGAGGTGACATTAAATTACTATCGTAAAAAATTATGAAAAGTAATTTATTTATGTTTCATATTCGTCACAACATAGTAGAAATAAAATAGAAGAATTTATTATTAGGAACGGAAAGCGTTGTTTAAAGATACTCTCAAACTGCTTATAAGGAAACAGAAGAACTGGTCTGTGCTTCATTACTCCGCTCAGCAGGTAAACAGACATCGCTAAGAAAGATAGGATCTGAACTGAATTTCCGTACAGAGAATTGTTAAAAAACATAAAGTTAAATTTAAAAAAAGCTACCTAGTCTATAACCTGCTTGAGGACAGAAGAGAGTAATTCGGTTCTTGCATCTTTGAGTTCGAGAGCGTGATCCTGATTAGCATTAGTCATTGTTCTTAGCATGTTCTCGGACGAGTCTACTTTCTATCTCAATGGGGCTGCTAATAGGCATATTTGCAATTATTACGTCACCAATAATCCTCACATTGCACTATCCTAGTGAAGCAGTCATTAATCTGTTTGACCGTTGGATTGATCGTTTTTTATTGGCCACCTATTTTATCGATTTGTCTGTGTGTGACTTTTTCATAAAAGGTTATGTAAATAAAAAAATGTACATTGTATGCGTGTACTGTATGTACAAAAGCTTTAATAGTAGTTATAGTTATTTTAAAAGCAGATACCTCATAACGCTTTTAAGAGCGTACGAATCGTTTGTTTATTGTTGTTACCAGTGTATAGCTGAGAATGGGTTTCTGTTTGAATGAAATGGTTTTACTGGTAAACCTTCAGTGGTATTTAGTAAAAAATTTTCCGCCAAATTACATTTCTGGCAGTAACAGTTCATTTTGTTAACTTAATAAAATTATTTATTTTTTTGATGTTAAGTATTTTTATTAGGGCTACCATTCCAGTTGTGCGAACGAGAGATATAATTTTCACAAACAATTCTATTCTAATTAAAAGTGTGTAAAGTTTTCAAATGATCAGACGGTAATTCTAAGCAATATATATATATGGGTCAACCTCGATTTTTCTCATATTACAATATAATATTCCAATAGTCAATTAGAAAAGGAAATGACTAGAATTTCTTGCCGGAAAGCAGTTATAGGGAGCAGGCAAACTCATATTACAATATAATGTTCCAATAGTCAATTAGAAAAGGAAATGACTAGAATTTCTTGCTGGAAAGCAGTTATAGGGAGCAGGCAACCGCGAGAATTACCTATTAGTGATCAGGGGTACTGACGTGATCTGGGCTTCAAATTTGGAACTACTCGAGTTATTTTTTTTTTCTAAAAGAGCAAGCAGTGCGAAGCGCTGCGCAGCGGGCAAGCATCGTGCGTGATCTTCGTATATACTGAATTGATTCAGGCCAAAGGAATGACACAAATTCCTTTACCAGACTTTTACGGAGATTTTGTATTGGGCGGATTATATTGGTTTACTTTGCTTTCCGGCATGTAATTATGTGTTTAAAATTGTTTTACATACATTACCTACATTATATTGTAATATGTAATAACAATTTATCAGAAATTTTTAATAAAAAAAAGGATCACGCACGATGCCTGCCCGCTGCGCAGCGCTTCGCGCTGATTGCTCTTTTAGAAAAAAAATTAACTCGAGTAGTTCCAAATTTGAAGCCCAGATCACGTCAGTGCCCCTGATCACTAATAGGTAACTCTAAGCAATATATGACCGTCTGGCGGTTGCCTGCTCCCTATAACTGCTTTCCGGCAAGAAATTCTAGTCATTTCCTTTTCTAATTGACTATTGGAACATTATATTGTAATATGAGAAAAATCGAGGTTGACCCATATATTGCTTAGAATTACCGATCAGACAGTAAATGAGTATGCCATGGAAGCGTAACGTTTAAAGGTTTAAACGTGGGACACCAATTGTAGCCCCAATCAAAGTTATATTTATCTTATACTTAACATTGTCTGTAAAAGCACTTTTTTATTACGTTTCATCTTTTAACGGTATATTTTAAGACAAATATCGGGCTATCCTGAGAAAATGTGTGCAAATATTTATTATCAATGTAGAATTTGAATGGAAAACACGATTGTTTGCTACAATCAAATACATTTGCTCATACTGTTCCTTATTTTCCTCAGAATAAAGCGGTACGTAGCAAATGTAATCTAGTTTTGTCATACAGACCAGCTATTCACATACCGCAAGAGCCCGTTAACTTCTGATATAGGTAACTGTTTACAAGTGATACTTTCAAAGAAGTGAGTTTCCATGTTCAATCTGTTTTATTACTTAGGTCAAATGTTTCCGTATCGCGAGCGAATAGCTAGCTACTTCTTATGTAGCTGGGCACAAACTGTACTGTTTAGATACTTGAGTTTCCAATCTCGTTACATGTTGTGTCTTGGTCAAACTATTTCCGTTCTGTGAGGAAATGTGGGCCACTTATTGGATGATATAGTTTTCAATTTGCTTATACTACGGCTTTATTTTAACTCTAAATTACCACCGTGGTTATTTAACCTTAAGATCGTGTCCACTTACTATTACATATCACCGATTCTCCCACTGATCACTCATTTCGTATCCATAACTTGTGTTATGGATGTCTTATCCATAACTAGTACTATCGCGCAACTAAGTGTCTAAGACTCTAAGATCTAAGCTTGTAACGTTACTTACTACATGCAAAAGTATTTCATTCATGAAAACAAGTTGCCTTTGAGTAAATATACTCGCACAGACATAGCCCATATGGCTTTTTTACGTTCCTTAACAAATTTTCATAGTCGGTATGTATATAATCTAAATTCATTTAAATGTGAGTTCAATGATAGAACATTTCATTATCAGATCAAATCTTCCTCGACAGGAACAAACTAATGGGTCTCCTACGCAATATATGATAACCCACCACAGCCTTAGCCAAAGTTCTGCTAATAAATTGTGACCTTGCAAAATTCTGCAGAAAAAGTCAAGTCAATCTCAGTTCGATGTGAAAACAATATAATTTTTTTAAATACTTCCACATTGTCCATGAAAGGAATTTCTTCTATAAACTCTCGGGTGCCAATTTATTATGAAACTAACCCTATAACCTCAGTTCCTGTGGCCTGCTCAACGTTGGAATTAGGATCTTTAAAGGTACAAAAATAAGAAAGAATCTTGTGTAGTAAGTAAAGTAGGAAATCCTCGAAGAAATTGTTCTCGAGAATAGGATATAAGAATTTTGCTCATGTACCACGCCGTTTAAAAGTAAAAATTGTTAGTATTGATAACCTCACTATTTAACCGCATGATTAGTCAGTGAAATAATCGCAAAAATGTTTTTGTGTAAAAGGATTTTACTGACCTTTATGAAACTGTGAAGGTGTGGGAATGATAAGGTAAAAAAGTAAACATAACATTCTCGAATAACTTCAATATAACAAAAATTACAGAAATTAAGTAAAACTGGATAGAGTTATTTTGTAAATCAGCATAACTAATGGTGTTAATTATTTTTAATGTTATTGAACTGCTATGCTTGAGGTTTGGTGCATTTGCATTGGTATTAATCTTCATGCACGTCTGAAGTCTTTTGGATGGCACGCAACATTGCAATTATGTCTAAATTAATTGTTGACCGTAAAGGGATGGAGTTTGGTAATGGTAATTGAATATCGACAGCATAAAATACAACAAAAACAAAATCATAAATCGTTGAACCTCTTTGGTTATATAAACCCCTGGTACAAATGAAATTACCAATCAGTCACAGTCGATTAAATTTATATTCCTGTTTCACCCGCATGGCTTAGTTTATTCAAATCCTGGTATATTCCATTCACCCACTAATTGTTCAATTGGTTTCGGAAATGTAATCATGTTCCTTATAAAACCAATCCACGAACACGCATTGATACACCTTTGTACGCTAAAAATTAAATTGATATTCTGTTTTACTTTTATTGTATGATTTATTGTGATGATTAAATTATGAGATACACACACCTATAGTACGGTTCATCCTTTTAAAAATTTTAGTAGGAACCTGAAATAGAAATAAAATAATTCATGTTAGCTGAAAGTAATGAAGCTTAACCCTCGACATGCAGCGAATATTCGTCTGTAAAACGCCGTTATTTTTGTCCAATGTTTGCTAATCATGTCACCAAATGTCATATTGTAAATATCAATTCTGGGAATATCGAACAAAAGTTCGTTGCAGAGCTCGGTAGGGCCCAAAGGAGCAGATCCGAGCGATAAAAACAATGTTCATCAATTATTATGTTAGGAGCTTTGTTATTGCAGGAGTACATCGTATTGTACAGTCAAGTGTAATATATTCTCTCTCTAAGGGAAATGTGAGTACTCCCTGAACGAGTTCCTACGCTGTCTTCCTGAAATTAAATGTTTCATTATTTTAATCGACTGTATTAACGAGTAAAACATACTTTTTTCCCGGTGTTTCTTTTTTTTATATGAAATATACATGTAATTTATTTTTCATTGTGAGAAATATGGTAGGTATGTTAATTTTAAGTGCAGTAGCAGTAACTAGCCCGAAGATACTACAACGTTTGGTGGCAATGTTTTATAGCAGATAACAAAGCAAGTGTAGTTGTTTTCATATTAGGCTTTTTCAACACAGAGACAGCTACGCTACAAAATAAATCTGTTTGGTCTATGTTTAGAAAATAAATTAACTATGATTAGTTGCATATTAAAATACTAATTAGTTAGAAATACGCGGTTATTTATATAAATGGTAAAAAATGTACTATCATGAGCGAGGATTAAATTTAGGGAATGTCTAAATAGATTAGTAGAAATTTAGAAAACCAATAGTAGTAGATATTTTATGTAGGTATGCCATTCTGCATTGGACGTTTTTGTAATCAGAATACACATTCCCCCAAACCCTACTATCGTTAGTCTGTGTGCCCAAAATATATAAAGAAGCTATGTCACGTTATGATTAAAAAGCATGAAAAATAGAGAGTCGAGAGAGGAACCTTGAGATATTCCATGACAGTCACAGAATCTTGTAAACAAACAAGACGGCTCCAGCCTCTCATCGCCAAAGCGGCATGTGATACACAAGCCTCGACCAGATCTGACACACTTCACTGTTACTGACTGGGCAGATGTTATGTTAACAAAGTGGTTATCAAAGGACACTGTCAGGGACGGGATTCTCGCTGGTGATACATTTAGTCCCAAGGCACTTATAACAGGTGGCAGAGTCTAGCCGGCACGTGCGTGCTATTCTGGGATGACACAGCTACATTCTTCACTCAAGTGGCATCATCCATTGTTTTAGCGACTGTCTGGAATGTAAATCATTTGGCCTCCCGGGACTTTCGCTTCTACATTTTTAAAAACTACACTTATGATTGTCTTAAATGAATACCAGGCACCTTTCTTTCGAAATATAACAGATGATATGCACCAAGTATGTTGCTATAATATGGACTAATAAATAAATAAATAAATAATTAAATTCATAGATATACATCAATATAAATGTAGAATACAAAATATATACAAAAATAATATATACAAAATAATATAAAAAAATATGTAGAACTTTTTAAAGGATTTTAAGGGGGCTATTAATAATCTTTTCAAATAATGTAAAGAAGTCTCCAAGGTTGCCAACTGACTAGTGAAACATAGTTGTTGGCATTTTAGGTCTCATGAAAATCATTGTGTTGAAGAAAAATAGCTATGAAGTGTCTATTGTATACGTATATTCTGCTTAATTTACATGATGTTTACAAAATCGAGATATGGAATCTAAAGTACGTTATTCATTTACGGTAACAGCTGATGATATCTTATCTGCTACAACGTGAGACAGATCAGTAATTTTCCATACACGTAAAACTGTAACAGCGTGTGATGCGGGTTGTACAAAGAGGGCTCATACGTATGAGCCACCATCAGATTTTTGTGCGGGATGCTCTAATTTCTTAAGTTAAATTTTATCAAAACCACACTTTAACTATGCTTTTTAAAGTTGGTATTTTTACAGACTAGTTAATGAGGAAAATAAAATATCCGTAAAATATAGTTATCAAAATATTAATGGCTTTATCAGAAAAAATTAGAAAACAGTTACCTATGTCTTAAGTGATTTACTCACCTATAGGGAATAATAATGTACCAAAAGACCACCTATCGGTTTGAGTACTTATGTAGAATATTATAATGTAGATGGTTGAAAAGTTGCATCAAAATAAATTGTGTGTGGATAAGATTCTTAATTGTATCCTACTAAAAACTTAAATTCAATATTTTGAATTTTGTAATGAAGGCATTTTACGACATCAAAGTGGAATGTGGGGAAATTGACTTTTGCATCCACTAAGTAATGGCTTTTAATGGAAAGCTTCTCAAGACTTTAAGTGGTCTAAGGCAACTCTTGTTAGCAGAAGAGCTAATTTTTATCAAACCTTTTTGGTCGATTAAAGTTCACAGGAAAAATCCGTAACTTTAGTAATGAAATCTTTAAACCATAATTTTGTTCAAATTATGTACTTTTTTATCTCTTTGTAGTCTGTAATTCGTAGTTTTGTTAACATCACAATCAGTACTTTAATCGCGTATACTGTATAATGTCTCCTTTAATTAGTCAAACTACTTTCCTTTTTCTTGTTAAATATTTTTGTTTATGTAATTATAAATTTACTGTTATTGTCGGACATATAATTGGAGAGTGCTTATGTACAGTGATGCTGCTACTATTTTCCTATTAATTTCTGTATAAAAATCGATTCTCTTCGTCAATTTGTTATTGTTTAAAACTCGAGCCTTCCCACGCAAATGCCTGTTAAATAACACGGACGTTATAGATATATTCTTTTTTAAACACCAAAACACTTCTAGATCACTGGAGATATTCAATCTCTGCATTTTAAATATTTTGGTAATTTTAATATTGATATATTTATAATATTTATACTTTTAATTTTTAATACATAATTATATTCTAATATAATGGTCCTGTATAGTAAGATTAGAATTAAAATTATCATAAATATTACTCACACTGTTGTTATTGGAACCAAATGTAAAACCAACGTCACACCACTCAAGGAACAGTATAATTTCGCGTGTGAACCTAACCATTTGTTATTTTAAGATCTGACATTTCGAGTTTGACAACTAACCTGTATTATATTCAATAAATCAGTATGCAAACGCGAAGTTTAAGTGTAGTTAATACAGGCATATATTGGATCCATACGTTTGCTATAGTTTATAAATCATCATTTGACAGTGCATATTTATTGAGTTATTACAATATATGGATTTGCATAGGCTACTAGCCCTGCAGATAAAACTAACATCTGTTACGCAATGTATATTACCACAAAACAAATGTGTCAAAACGTGTGACACAATGTTGAACCCTTGCCTAATGTACAAATGTATTGTTACGATCGTTACACGATAGTGCTCTCCGTATATTACGACGCCAGAACCTAAAGTGAGCCCAGCTGTAGCGACAAGATTCCACAGACCGAGTGCATCAGTACTTCATGCGTAAAGTGGACATCACGTGTATTTTTAGTTGCAGTTGCTCTCTATAAATAGCCGGTAATTCATTAGTGCAGTGAGAGAGCGGCCAAGGTGAGAAGAGCCAGTGAGCCTACCTACTACACGGAGCCCGTGCCAACGTCGTACACAGCCCTCTCACCCTGTGATCCCTGTCAGTACATCTTCTGTGCCAAATGGCTATAGCAGGAACAATGCATTAGAGATTCTTCACTGGCGTGCTCTCCTATCGTCTGTTTGTCTGTATTGCGGACAGGCTTTATATTTATTTACGGAAAATACAACTGTAGTTGTCACTCTGTCAACTAATCACTTTCTTCACAGACCTAGCACTCGGAGTTCACGAGATATATTTTTTAGTTAAGGTATTTTTAAGTTGTGCTCCTAATAAGGCGAATTGGTTTTAGTGATGTGATTAAAAAAAATACGGTCCTGTCTACTTTGTGTCTGCCTGCTTTAGGTAACTACGTAAAAGAAGATTTTTAATGCTTACGTTGAAGTTTTTAATAAAACGTTCAAATAGTGTTGGGGGAATATTGCATAGTTGAGTGGTGAACTAAAAATTAGCAACTGTTATAAAATAGTTTCAACTTCAGATTAAAACAATTGTCACAATAAAACTAATCAGTAATAATTCTTAGCGTTACTCGACCGTTGTCATGAATATCATTCAATTTTACCGGTTCGCGTGACGTCGAAATCCTGTTAACACATTTAAACCTTTTTTTTAATTAAGCCTCGCTGTGGAGCCTTTCAGTTAACAAATTTTCTCCACAACGAAACTGAAATATTTCAAGATTTTATTGTATTAGCAAATATGTAACGTAGTTTGAGCCGAAAAACAGATTATAGTCAAAATAAATCAACTTATTGAAACAATATATATTGACCTGCTTGGAATGTTACTAAGCGACTAAACTTTAAGCTGTGAATTTTAAGTAAGTGATAGAATGTGGCCATGGGCTGCAAATTCGTGAAGTGCCTTTATAAGTGCTCTCTCGGTGCACGTTTCCTAAAATCAATTTTGAAATTTCCGAGGAAAATATAAATGGATTTTGACAATATTGTAATAAGCTATGTGATAAGTAAATACTTTTATTATAAGACTGTTTGTATGGATATCTGCTACGCTATCTGCATGGAAACCGCTCAATACAGTCTCTCCATTTCCATCTGAACGTCAATGTTATACGGATCGGGATTATGACGTCTCTCGTCAGGATGGGACAACTGTTCCTTCGCTAAATCCCAGTAAGCAGTCACATTATCTTATATTGCGTCATAACGTTTGATACAAGCATCAGCCCTAAGGCAAGTTTATATCATTAGGGCGGCAGATTCTGACACACGGGAGTTTGGCATTAAAATATCATATTCGTCTTCCATGCGTTTTCTAGTTGAAAAGAAATTTAAACGTGAATGGCTAAACTCAGCTCGAGCTGCGACTCCAGGAATGCGAGAATTTATCATTGGTAATATCGTTTGTGCTTTAAAGGAGCCAAAAACCGAAAACTACAACGTTTGATGATCTCTGGCATTTTCACAGTCAAAGTTCTTTCTAATCACTGAGGAATTGTTCCTATTTGTGATATAGGTGTTGGTGGACAGTCTCATATAAGAAGGTGTAGATTATTAGACAACGAGACATGCTATGACCTGGGGAGGAAGTAGGAACCAGGTTGTCGTGAAAGTGGGTGAATGTATGGATGTTTCATATTGCATTTAGTTTTAATTTAGATGTATTGACATGGTGAAGGCTAGATTAGTAGTAGATTTGATAAGAGAGGTAGGTAAATAAAATTTATCAATAAATGCAAGAAATAGTTTCTACTGTACCTTGCAGCGATTCACAAAAAGTAAATATAAACTTATACAAAAATCATGATTGAAAATAAAAACATTTTAGAACGCTTAAAATGGCTTTAATTGTATGTATCGTATAATAATATATGATAGGAATAATAGGATTACCTGTGTTGGGTAGGACTAAATACCTCCTATTGACTGATTTTCTCGTGATTAAGGGGAAAAAGACCATCATGGAAAAGCCTATTCCTTCTCTGCCATTCAGTACATTCTAACTTAATGAAATAGACTGTGGAAAACGTGGGCACAAAACACCATAATGTTATTGGAGCTATGTTAAATATACAATAATATATAACGTAGTATTGTTTAACAAGTACTTTAGTGTTCATAACCAGTTTTAAGGTTTCAGCATTGTGTTGTTCTCGACGATGAACTCATTATACATCTACCATTGTTCCTAAACTACGCTTAAGTAGTTAACGTGTACATTCAACGATGTAAAGGTGGTAATATAGTTGACGGTATACTGAGGAAAGGGTTTCCAGTTGATATGATCTTATAAACTGCACATGTAGCAAGTGACAGAGCAGATAAGAAAAATAATGTGACAGATGGACAGGTAAGAGTTCAGAAAAGTAGAGTACCGCTGTCTCAATATCGGACGTTATCAATTTGCTCGACACGTGTTCAGTGATATAACAAACTACTTGCCGCCTCCTGCACCTTGCATGTTCGTCCATCTTGTATACATAATAAATTACTCTATATGCACCGGGAACCTTAGCAATAAATAACTCACAATAATTGAAGTGTGAAAACTTCTTACTTTTACCAGAACTAGAATACTATTTTACTAACCTCTATATTATGCTTGTGCAACACTTTTATGTAGATTTTGTATACAAATCAGCCTATTGAAATTGCCCTCATGGTAGCACTTAGAAATGTCTGCATAAATTAACTGAACATGACCTCTAGAACCCAAAATTAATCCCTACCCTCACATCTGTTGTGGAAACGATAACTGCCCAAGAAAGCCAAATCAAGTTGAAACTCAGTACAAAAATGTATCGTTCAAATATCTCGGTTAAGTTCGTAGGCTAGCTTGAGACGTAATTTCGTTCAATATGGTGACCGATTAAATTAACTAAAAAATCACAAGTATATTATTGATGTACCTATTGAAAAAGTTTAAGTGTCTCGAACCAAAACCATTTTGTAACTAACAATATTTCTGAATCTTAACAATTTTCGAGGTATTAATTAAATATAAACTCCATAAGAATGTTTCTATCACCAACTGGCGACAGGAATGCTAAAAAAATCAAAGAGGTAAAAAAATGTATTTTATAAATATCCCGAGTAAGTGTATTGGCCAACTTGAAACGCAGTTTCACTTCAATATGACAGCCATTCAAACTTTAAAATATCCCTTCTGACTCAGTTGGAAGAAAGGTATATTTCGCATGAGACCGTAGTTTTGAAATATCAAAGTGAAGAGGCATTATTAGTTTATATGTCTGAAAATCACAATCTCTGATAGCAAGATAACCCTCAATGTTAATATAAAACACTTTAAAACAGTTAGAAAGTCCATAATCTTGGAGCCTTACGAGAAAAAAAATTGTATAATCAACTATATTTCTTTGTAAAAACGAGGATTTTATTTATTTACAATTAGTCCTAAATAACTGTTGCAAACATGTTTGCTTATAACGGTTATATTCACTTGTAATAATTTTATATATCTCTCATTTTTAATTAGCACCATCTCAAAACCTTAAAAGTTGTAGAAAAAGGAGGAATAAATATTGCTTGGAATCAATAAATTTAAAGTATAAATTTTAATTGAAATTCAAAGGTACTTGGTATTCTAATCGATCATATGTTAGTTTGGTTATTTAAACAAATTTTTGACAGAAATAATTAAATTTAAAAAAATTAATCGTAAAAAGTATGAGGTCTATGGTGTAGTGTTTGTGTACTCGCTCGGCAGAATGAGAAATCTTGTTGAGAAATCACGCACGCACGCACACACACACACACACACACACACACACACACATGTATGTATATATATTTATATATTTACATTTTTGGAGTATGAAGGTTTTGGTTTTTTGAGGTCATAATCGGAGGAAATCCAAAATATCTCCCGAAAATTCCGTCGAGGCCATTTGCAATAGGCAGATTTCCATGAAATGTACCTAACTCTGTTATTTATAAACTTAGAGAAGCAAAATTTAAAAAAATGCTGTGGAATGCTTATAATAATTGCTAAATTTTTTGTATTTAATTGTTTTGTATTTTGAAGTATTATGAAAATTAAGTGCTTGTACATTCCATGAAAATAAATAAAAAATATTTTAGTTGTTGCAAAATCTACATACTACTTCCGACTAAGCCTGAATGACTACATCTCTAACGGGTAATGCAAATCTAAAGAAAAGAAGCTTGAAGAGGGTTAGTCAAAGATAACATTGCATAGGATTCAACTTAAGTTGTAAAATCTGGAAATGCGAAGTATGAACGAGAACGAGGTTTTATCACTGTTTAACGACTGTACGTATCTTTCATTGCAGTCTTCTCGTTTCCTCGGAATGGCCGAGTAAATATTACTGTACTTTAGAGTCTTAAACAGCCTTACTGACTTTCAACTGTTACCATTTTATCACACCATAAACTTCTAATGAATTGCATTACCGATTCACCTTCTAAAATAAGATAATATTGTGTCCGAAACTAAACTCATAATTAGCAATGAATCTATCTATCCCAATATAGCTACGTTGTTTGTAATTAAACATCGAGTAACATTGACATGTGGCTCTTAAAAGTTACTATAACAATGTAAAGATTTTAATTGAGTATAAATCAAATTAAACTGAATAAAGTTCAAAGGCACAAAACAAAACTAGCGAGATTGAAGTGCTGTTAATGAAATGTAAATAAACCTGTTGTTAGTGATTCAATTCACGCTAGGAATAACAACGTTCTACTATCAAATTGATTTACCATAAAAATGTATACAAAGTAAGTGGTTTTAGTGGCTCTATACTAGGTATAAGCTCAGTAGCAGTGACAGTAAAATCACGCTGTTGTTTCTCTTGTTTCCGTGTGTCTATTGCTAATAAATTTTACAACTCCAGTCATGAATCCAATAACTTTAAAACTTGGAGTCGTGGACGGGATGATAGATGTAGGGTGTAACAATTCCAAATTGTTTTTCTAACTCAGTACAATAATAGGGACGCGACTGTCCGAAGTTGATGGTATCAATCCTACTTTCGGATAATCGACATTTCGGATAACGCAGATCACCATTAAAAACTTGCATCCGGTCGGTATCAATATCTAAAAGTCAGGAACGTGATCACGCACACAGGAACAGTGAAGGTTGGCGTTCGATATTTATAACATGAGAATGTAATCAATTCCGAACGGAAGTAAGCTAATAACATAATAGTGTTTACAGCAAAAGTTTACTAAACAACACATTTATTTTTTAAATCGTATCAATACTCTGGCGTATAGGCTAATATGGCCGACACCATAGCCTGGCTTATATCGGCATACTCTCTTATAACTTACTCACTGTTGTAACACTCTCGGAAGAAGTTTTGTAGTCTGACAGTGACATTACACATAATATAATTGCCACAAATAACGACTGGACTATGGAAATAATTTATTATTATAATGTAGTTCAGATAACCTGAAAATTCGAATAATACCTTCCGTACAATCACGTTCCTAGGTAATAACATTCTATCCATTTTGGACTGAATTACTTCTATTTATATAGTATCAGGGAACGTCTATATCATTTCAACAGGAAGAGAAAAATTTGTTATTAGTATTACGCTTCTAAAGTGGTGACTTATTTCAAATGTCACCACGGTAAATGGCATTTGAAATGTGTATGACGAGTTTATGTGGAAACGCAATCACGCTTTAATCCTTAATCTGTGGATGAATGTGACCGTAATACATGTACTTTGCATTTATACCAGCCGAACTCAACAAAGATAACAGGTATACTGGAAGCATCTTTCTCGTTGGTTTTAATTATTAATTAATTCAAATTAACAAAAAATGCTGATAATAAATACATTTTTATTTTTGCAAGGTCTTTCGCTTGTAATAAAAACCTCACCAGACCCACGCAATGGCAAGCAAAGCGATTGCAGCAATAATATAAACATTTTTACCTACCACATGTCATGAAAAATAGTACAGGGTAAACATATAACAACCAGGAAAGTATATAGGAATGTGTGTGTGAAAAATATTAATATTTAAGTAGATCAAAAACAGTTACGGGAAATTTTATAAAAGTTCAGGTCCATTATTCTACTATATTATTTTGGTTTTTATTAACAACATTCTTTTATAATATATATATATTTTTTAACTAATTGATAAGGCATAATGGAATTCAATTTTGAAATCTGTAATAATAGAATTTATTATTACTTAAAACATGAAGTTATTGTGAAACATGAATCCTGTGACCACGTACCACGGTTACAAAAGTGTTAAACTCTAAAAAATACGAACATTGCTGGTTTTGAGAGCAAACCTGAAAATTCACTTTGAATAATATAGTCGGAGACATTCACAGCCTCGTTCCGAAGGCAACAATAACATGGATGAAAGGGAAAGAAACAGAGAGCAGGTAGAGGGCCGGAATACAGATGAGCAATAACACGACTGCGGGTGAAGACCTGTAACATGACTTGGTACTGTTATACGAGTTCAATTTATTTACTGGCCTGTGTTTGTCTTAATTACCGAATAAATTAGTTCTAACACCGACAGTAATACGTTTAATTTTAAAAGTCTATTTACAGTTTACCATTACAATGTAGTAGGTCCAAATCGTTATAACAAGCCTAGGATTTTACAAGCAGCCCATGTTTTATAAAAATATTGAGTTGTTTATTAAATTTTTTCGCAACTAATAAACGCTTCAATAACTATTATAAAACCATTCATTTTCTAGGTGTGGTTTACTGACTTTTAATATAATTGTAGGATCATAGTAACATTAAAACTAAATATAAGTTACATACGCTGTTCCAAACACTAAGTTTGTTATAAGATTTGGTGAGGCTTTTAACGAAAACACATTCAATTCGGTATTATGGTTATTATTGGTTTTTATACTACAGATATGTATGAAATTAAAACCAAATTATAAGATCCCAGTGGGTTTCACATGCAATTGAATTTTGAACAATTTACATTCTGATATTCAAAATTAAATGTAAAATCGTGGCCATTAAAATTAAAAAAGTGTTTTAAAAGATTTAATAAAATGTTAACTATATGATGGTATGCTCAAGAAGTAAGAACTATCATATAAAATAACTTATTTAGCTTTAAATTTTATTTTATTTTAAAAATAGATCTTTTATGAATAAGACTTCTCGATCTTCACTGTTGCGATATATTTTCCAGGACAAAAAGAAATTTCTTTGAGAGGTTTTAAAATATTCCTGAATTTTTATTAGGACATTATTTGGAACATTGAGCATTATACATAGACAGCTGACCTTAATTATCGAATACTTCAGCAGGGATATACTGCACCTTAATTAAACAAATATTATAGTAAGGATTATGACTTTTAAAACTTAAATGTTCTTATGACAAAAAAATATTGAAATACTTGCTTTTTTTCTCTCTCGGTAGTACAAGGCAGCAGTCAAGAGGATGTACCTGCGGCTTTCGACCTATCTGTGATCTGAGACATTTCTTACAAGCATCTCAATGGTTTAATATGGTATTTCACAAGGATACTATATTGGACCAATCTTTTTTAGATTCACTTATACTTTGTATCTTACTTAAAGACCTCCTTAATCATGAAAAAAATGTTTTAAAAATGAATCCAAATGTAATTTTTTATTTAAGCATCTTAAAACTCAAATAATACGTCTTTAAAACGTGGTTCTTCGATAATGGGTTTTCGTTAAATTTGGCACTAAATATCTACGTATAGTTTATTTAATTTAGTAAAGTAAATTTACGTCGGTACAGTTTGTACAATGATATACACTTTTATAACACTTTGTATTAATGGAATAGTCCACTCTGTTCAGAAAGTTATTAAATCACGCAAACACTTTTGACGCTATCTGTGAACTAAGACTATGAGTTTATACTAGCAGTTTGGCTTAGATTTGGTAATTTGGTCAAGTGCCAATTTTCTGTCTGAATGTTCTCTCTCGGCAGTACAATTGGCAGCAGTGAAGAGGATGTACCTACGGCTTTCGACCCATCCTATGAAGGACATAGCCAATCCCATATTAATACAGATTTACTGAATAATTATATAACATTTTATAGTCAAACTTGCAAAGTACCCGTATTAATAATGCATTGATAAGTGCACACTAAGCATTTTGCAATTTTTGTAAATCTTCACAGTAGTATTAATATTAAGTTTTTACGTAGTTTTACTTCCATAATAGCCTGCGTATATGCATTTTAAGCATATATGCAAATTAAGCATTATACACTTTTAGAAAGTCGTGATTTTGCTGTCTTAGGAATGGCTAACTCAACAACTTGTGAGAAATAAATTGAAGTTTCTTTAAACCACTTGTTTATTCACCCAAGCTTTATAATATGTCAAGGATTTTAATCAAAATAAACGCTATAATATAGTTCAATTTTAATCAAAGTCAAAGTGTTTATTTGTCAATTAACAATTAACATTGCATGACAATGGGTCAATAATTTACAATAATATAAAAACAAAAGATAAAATAACTAAACATCTTATTTGTACATTAGATAATCTCTTACAGAGTAAAAACTCTCCATCAATCAAAAAAACACTTAAGTCTTTTTCTAAATTTGCTAACAACAGTTTCTGCTTTTATTTCCAGTGGGAGACTATAAAATAATTTGATTGCTGAAAAATATAACTGGTTTTCAAAAAATGAGGTACGGTGTTTTGGTTACAGGTATACAGATGGAGTTTCTTAAGTTGTAATGAAGTAGGAGAAATCAGAGGTAAAAATGTGCATATTTTTTCTTAAAGAAGGTTAAGGTTTCGAGTATGTATAGGCTTGGGAATGTATAAGAATTTTGTTTGATCGGAAAAAACCCCTGCATGATTGACTTTCTTGCCAGCCCTAATACAATCCTTAGAGATTTCTTCTGCAAACGAAAGATGTATAGGGTCTTTGTGTTTTCAGAGCCCCATATTGGAAGTCCATAAGCAAGATGTGGGTAAATGCACCCATAATAGCCAGCCAGAAGAATTTCAGTACTAGAAAAAACTGGAGAGTCTACGTAATAAAAATATGCCGCTGCATAATTTCCCACACACCATTGTCCATGTGAAGGTGAAAGTTCAGGCTTGCGTCCAAAATCACACCCAAGAAGTTTGTAAATTGTGACGAGTTAATAACGGAATCGCCTAAAATAATGGATGAACTTTCCACTATCACCATTCATGGGTGCTCTAATATTAAAATCCAGGAATGTCGTCTTTGCAGTGTTCACAGTAAGGTGATTTTCTTCCATCCATTGAAGAAGACAGCTGCCTTGTACAAAAATATCATATTCCAGGTTTTCCCCTATTTTTATGTGACATATTGAAAGATGTGTCGTCAGCAAATAAGCACAGATTTCCTCCGCCCACACTAGATGAGATGTCATTAACAAATAATAGGAATAAGACTGGGCCAAGGACAGAGCCTTGGGGTACCCCTGACTTCACTGTTTTCACAGAGGATACTCGATGACTCAAACAACCAGAGTGGTCAACAAAGGGAATTTCAACTACCTGGCTACGCCCCCCATCAAATATGAAGACACCCAGTCAAATGCGGCGCCCCTTAATTCCAAGGTTTTGTAGTTTGCATAACAAGAGCCCATGATTGACAACATCGAACGCTTTTCGGGAGATCCAAGAAAAACACCAAACGAATGCTGAAGTTCATCCAAGGCAATAGAAAACATGATTGATGAAGTCAAAAAACGGGCATCAAGTGTCGAGAAGCCACGTCTGAAGCCAAATTGCTTTTCAAAAATGACATTATTATGCGATAAAAACGACAGTAAACGAACAAGATACAGCTTTTCCAAGACTTTTGAAAACGTTGATAGGATAGATATGGGCCTATAGTTTTCGATGTCATATGGGCTTCCCTTTTTCAGTAGTGGTTTAACTATTGCTTTGCTTTAGAATACATGGAAATACACCACTTTCGAAGGTAGCATTCGCAATGTGGGCCAAAGGCCAAGCCAGCTGCTCAGCAACATCCTTCAGAAGGCTAGAAGACATCCCATCAGCCCCTGAGGTGTGTGGCCGGGCTTTAAGGATTTTACTACTGCGATTACTTCCCGAACATCTGTTGGCCACAGGAAAAGTGAAGGTACAACTGTCCGCATCGCATGACACACTCGTTGTGGGTCGTCGACATTCCAAGAACCGCCTCCATGACGTTCGGCCCATCTGGGTGAAGAAAGAATTAAAACTGACATGAGATAACAGTCGGATCGACCACTAAGGAACCACTTTCATTCTTAATGGAGTAACAGGTAAAATCCTTAGACTTTTTGTTGGGCTGAATGTCCTTAATGATGTTCCAAACGGCCCTGTTTTTTGTTCTTGGCCTTTGTGATGTGTTTATAAACCAACCCAGCCTTAGCAGAGCGAACTCTAGTCCGAAACTGTTTCTTAAGATCACGGTATGATTTTCGCAAGGGATGTCCAGAACCAAGATGTTTTCGTCAGAGAATACATAGTGATCACCTTCTCTTGGAGCTGAAGAAAATCTTTATTGAAAACCACCTTCGTAAAAGATTTGGTTTTCTGGTATTTTACCTTCTTTATAGGAGCAATTAAATTTAAAATAATATGAAAAAGTAGATAGGAAAAGTGAGAACTTGGAGTTCACATCTTGTGCACTAAGAACATTAGCCCACATTTCATTTGCCAACAAGTGTCTTAAAACATGGATGCTGTTATCTGAAATTTGACGTTTGAGTTTGAACTTAGGAGTATTTATCATAGGAGACACATTAACCTTGAGATCACCAACCTGAGCATGGTGGTCCGATACTGCCGTTATGACAACTTGAGGTGACCAGCTCACTTGGATTGATGTTCGTAAAGAATGTTGTCAATTAGTGACGTAGACCCATTAAACTCCCTGGTATACGATTTTACTGTATCTCTAAGCCCAAAAGAAGTAATGAGATGAGACAGTTGTCTGGCAGTTTCATTATCAGAACACATGTCAATATTAAAATCACCAGCAATAAGAACCCTTACGCCAGATTTCAAAATAGAACTAAGACAATCAGTTAAAGAATTAAAGAACAATTCAATGTTACTGAAATCTGAATGTGGAGGTCTGTAAACAGAGATAACTAAATATTGAGAACCGCTTAAATCCACTGAAACACTGGGCCAGCTCACAAGAAACCCTCCTTGCAAAATCTCGAAACGTCAACAGCATGACAATGCCTCAGACCCTCGTGAACCAAGATGCACACGCCACCTCGCCCCTTAACGGACCGTCAATAACTGGACACGACCCTAAAACCCAGACAAAACAAAAATATTCATCTCTGATTCTCTCAGAAAGTGTTCTGAGAAACATAGGATTTGAGGCGAGAGCAGATCCACCATAACCTCAATCTGGGCCAGTTAGTTTAGGCATAATACCCTGGACATTTTGAATGTACCAGCCTAAGAGTGTCTAGGTGATCGCCTTCATCACCCCGTACAACCCGTTTCCCGAAGAAGCTATTGAACGCACAGGAGAGGGCTCACGGGAAATCTCTGGTGAAGGATCACGGGGAAACCCAGTAGTGGGCCCACAGGAAAGGGCACAAAAGGATTAGGAGCGACAGGGAAGGGCTGCAGGGCATTGCTTAGAGAGGATGGGAGCCACCGAATCGGAAGGTGAGCGTTTAGAAGTAGATTTTAGTAACGTGGAGAGCATAATGTGGCCCAATTCAAAGTTGCCACTCCTATTTAGGTGCCTTCCGTCTATAGCAAGGTGGTGCCTACGAATACAATTGTACAGATCAATAAATTCAACATTAAAGTTGTTACACATCAAAAAACAACTGCTCGTTAAGATAATCTAGAGCTATGTCATTGATATCCCGACGCCTTAAGATGCTATTTAAAAATTATCTTAGCATTAGGAAATTCAGTCTTACAAGTATACAACAGCTCAGCCATCCTGTGCAAAACCTCTTTCTTGCCACAACCACCATCATATCCAGCCCCACCATTATAACCCATAGCCACATCATTTGTGCCGACATGAATATAAATAACCGGTGGCTGGACTTGAACATAATCTTTAAGTTTTCTCTTTATGTTTAAAATTTTTTGCACCAGGATTTACATCAACAGTAAGCTCCCCTATATACACATTGTTTACTTGAAAATCTTAGTAACGAATCCCCAATAACCAGGCAACTTTTTCAAGGTAGACGTATACATATTATTATTATTTACAACATTGGGACTACTCTTTTTTATGTATAGAATCTCTATTACTATTTAAACTATTTACATTTTTTCTTAGGCTAAGGTGGCTGTCCGTGAGTTCAGGGTCCTTACTTGACTTACAATTACGACACACGTTGTCGTTTGCTACTATTAGATTCCCTAATGACAGGACATCCGTTTTCACGTCGCTCTCCACATTCCCTGACTTCTTACACCTCTTAGACTTAATACATTGAGTCATGGCATCCTCTTGCTGGCTCGTCCTCCACACTCCAGAGACACTTTTCACACGCCCAGTGTCATGGACATCCTCCGACTCAAACGACGCTAGTTTCTCCGTATTTGTTCTTTGTCTCAACGATTTGTCTCAAATCTAAAACATTTTGAAACTAAGATACATGTACTTTTATATTAGATTAAATTTTATTCACATTTATTGTATGGTACATAGGTGAAAATGTATTTAAACTGCAACTGAATAGTTTTAATTTTCCCACTGTGAGCGGGTTGGTGGTAGGTGGGGGGGGGGGTTAGTGGACGCTCATTATGGCTCGCCGATGTCAGTGTTACCATCAATCATTTCCCCTCATTTTTGCCCGTAATGTTTAAAACTTACTTTATCATAGTAATTATAGATTGTTTAACCAGAGATAAACGGCACTAGGACTTTGAACGTTGTTTAATAACAGATTTCGTTAATGGCGTATTAATATCGACCTGTCTACATTGTTTTCTTAAGCTCTACGAGTTGTAAACAATTTATAAATGCCAAGAAATTTTTTACTATATGTGAAGAAAGATAATAAAATTCTTGTTTCTGTAAAATAATGTGTTTTAAAACAACAATAAAATAACTTCAATTTTAAATATTTTAGCATCATGTAACTGTACATCAATTCTACTTTACCATTTCAAATTTAGACTGTCCTCGATTGATGAAGGCTAAACTTATATTTTAATTTTTCATCAAAATAATAAAATACAAACTTAGTACATTGCATTTTAAATTTACAAACTTATCTTTTCACCCAAGAATTAGACACTCATCAGCTTAACTTTTCCAGTGTAGTTCATTTATAAATTGTGTTTCATGGTATTAAAAAACCGTGTAGGCCATATTGGAGAATTTTGCCCACGTAAAAGAAACTATACGAATTCCTAAACTTCATTTTATAATACAAATTACACTATAACTGAATTAGCACATTATTAAAGCCTTTGATATTACATATTATTTCTTAATTAATTGTCAGTAAAGCATACAAAATATAAAAACGGACATAAAGCAGGAATTGTTAATTGAGAAATGCACACTTGTTTAACAAACAATCTTTTCGTGGAAAAATAAACATTATAGTCTAATTAAAGTTTATAAGCTATCTTAAACTGCACAAAGGCATTTCAATTGACTGTCATATGAGTACTTGATGACAGTTAGTGTTAAATCCATCCCTTTGATGTGGGTTGGGAAATCACGTGTTAGGGCGGTCTACTACAGCGCAGCGCGTTGTACACAATAACTAATTAACCTGAAATGTTTGAAAGGCCGCCAACTACATTTGGCTGACTGTGAAAGCTACGGAATGTGAAGTAATGGTTCATCCCTTTCCTATTGTACATTAGCGTGCCAGATGATAGCACTATACAATATAAAAATATATTTGATACATCGTAATCTAAACCGAACTGAAGTGATGTAGAAATGTTTCTAAAACAACCATTTTTAGTTTCTGTTCCATTTTTTTCGTTTAGGTTTAAATTCAACAGTTATTTAATTGAAATTTGGGGTATATCGCGGAATCAGTTTACCGATAATTAATATTTAAAATGTTATTATAAATGCGAAAGTGCCTTGTTTGTTTGTTTTGTTTTCGCGCATAAACTATTCAACCGATTGTTACAAAATTTTTACGATTCCTGAGATGAATTTCGTATATCGAAAAATCCATCCGGGCTACACCCCACTGGCCTTTAAAATTGTATAAAATGCCATCTAGGCCTCTAAAGTTGTGTAATATTAACTTAATGAGCCTGTCAAATGTAATCAACAGTTCTGTGTAGACATAGTTTTCCGACTAAAACCATATTTTTAATTAATTTAACCGCTAATTTCAATTTGTTTTCATTTTCAATGTATACATTTTTCAAGGGATAACTATTAGTTTTCATGCCGTTTTTAGATTTCAGCAAATTAATAAGTACTTATCTACATTATAAAGTAACCTAAAACGTAAGACGGTCAGAAACTCCCTTTGAAGCACTCAGCAAGAATTATGCTACATGAGAGTTCACGGGACTTTGGTATTGAACCGATTTACCAATTCTAGCTCCAAATTTTCCAAAATGTTTTGTTAAATTGTCTTGTTGTTAGAGTCTGTTATAAAGCCCATCTTAGTTGTCTTTTGACAGAATTGGGTCTCTATGATCTCAGATATATATTTTTGGATCGGATAACGGCAAAATAAACTATAGAGAAAATTACTGAGAACGAAATAAATTACAATGGTCATAAATATGGACTTTTTCACATAATTGTTTGATCGTGGCAACAAGACAGACTCAAAATTAGCGGCGGAAGTATTATTCACTCAAACCAGCAGTGGTCTCGTGCAACACCTACTAAATTGCGTGGAAAGGAGCGGGTAACTGTTAGCAGTGCAGATATAAAAGACCAAGTATTCCAACTTCTACTATGCATTTAAAGACTGTTATGAAACCCATCTTAGTTGTCTTTTGACAGAATTGGGTCTCTATGATCTGATTTTTTTGCTCGGGTAACGGCAAAATCAACTATGAAACAAATAATACGAAAATAGGAGTAAATTACAATGACAATAAATACTATTTTTAAACCCATTTTCACGGACGTGAAATCAAAGCAAACTCAAAATTGGCGTCGGAAATATAATTCACTAGAACCAGAAGTGATCATACAGGTGGAAACGCCAAAATTACGTCCTTTAAAATATTCATCAGTAATTTCTAATAATAACTCTTGTGTTAATTTGTCGAAAATTACAAAATCCTCTCCAAATTATTTTTAAGACGGATTGGAGGTTGGATAGCTTTAAAATTTGAAGTGCATCTAACCGGGCGCCTTACTCAGACACAGTCTCGTAAAAACAACTCGTTAAATTCGTCTGGCTTCAAATAAAAAGTATTATTGCTGTAAAACAAATAATGCTATGAACAATAAATTGTTATCATCTAAATAATATAAACTAAGTATTACTGAGATAAATGAATGTGCAAAGGTGCGGAAAAGACAAAGAAAAATACATTATAATACAAAATAATAGTAAAATATGGCTCAAAACTTGTTTTTTGTTTGTTTTTTTACTTCCGTGCGTTGTATAAATATATATCTGACATAATTTTAAAGAGTAAATTTTCTAGTATAATTAAAAACCCTAAAATATACTTTTACGGTCTCTAGGAAAGTAATCTGTTTTTACAATTGTTTGCATTCTCTGGACATACATATTGCATTGAATTTTAATAGAAATAGTAAGTCTGATTACTTTTTTATTTTAACTATGCCCTTAGATAATAAAACCTTTAAAATAATAAAAGCAGTAAAATAAGGTATAACAGAAACCAAACTTCACGCTAAAACTTAAGGTATAGCTTTTTTTGTAAATTGTGTTACTATTGTACAATTTATTCGTATATTGAATTACTATCAATAAATATCTTGATCTATAAGGTAATTAATCGCTTGTAGGCTTATCTAATTTATTTTTGCATCCTGGGATTAGAAACAATGTTTTATTTGAATTAATAATATAATTCGTCATTTAATAATGCTTTTGAATTTGTTGCAATTATTATCCGATTGGTGTTGTGAAGATATGTATAAACAATGTGACTAATAGGCTAATTAAATTTCCTCTACGCATCTTAAACATCTAAATAATAACAACTAAATAGACGCAGCAATATTCACGCACTGTACTGCGGAAAACTTTCTATTTACGAAGAGCTCCATGACTGCTGAAGCATATCGTGATAATTTGCATTGAAGACACTTTGAAATTAGAGTTCCTCTGCAGAGGGCGCTGTTGGTGGGAAGAACTTTAAATGAGTGGCTCGGCTGTAGTTGTTTTAAGAGGAAAGTTTCCTGCTGATAAATAGAACTGTTTCGCGTACAGATAACATGAATTGTTCATCAGATGGAGTATTTTGTTTCTTCTACCGAATTTGTTTATTCTGTTATACAATAATTTCATAAATTCTTAGTACTTTATTGTCTAAAATACAAAATAGTTGAATAGACTACAGTAAATATTCTTCAGTAAATAATTCTTCGTTTAAAGTTTGTTATTGACGATGGAAGGTTTGAGAGGATAACAGGGTTTCGACCATTTGCCATCGTTATATTAGGGAAATGTCCGAAATTCTGTTATCTTTTAAATACTATATGATTGAATGCTAATAAAATAAAATTGATTCTAATATAATAATATTTATTTGGTCTTCTTTAGAAGATTTAATGTTTTACGTTATTGCCTGAGCGTTAGCGAAGCCTATCACTGATGGGGTTAAAAAAATGTAATGTCTGTCTATCATCCATATGATATCTTGAGAACTAACTAACCTATAGAGATGAAATTCTGCGTGTATGTATAGAAAATATTGAGTTTGATGATTGTTTATTACACTCCATGTGATTTGGCTGAGCGTTAGTGAGTATTTTTATATTGGCCTTAACGTTAATGACAACATAATGACAAACTAAATACAATCATATGACATTTTGATTTTGACAGGTATGCTACCATAGATAAGCCATTACTGAATCATTACAGTATCGTAAGGTATAAATATTGTCATGTCATTGCCTGGATTGCTATGCCTGGTAAACAACAATGAATCAAATATCAAAGCACTTTTTGGGCCAAGAGACGTACTGCAATATAGAAGTACGCCAAACCACGTGTCGCAGACAGGCTGGCGTACTCAACAGACTTCGTTGAGGTTGCATGCAAACAGTCTAGTTCCTTTCACTACGCTACAAATGTTACTATAACAAATTTTGAAATGTTATATGATTGTACTTAAATTGGTTGTTTGAACATTTATTTATTCTGCGATTTTATCGACACCATCGTTGTTACCCATAAACCAATGTTAAAAGAATTGCTATTGCTCAGACAATCCTATGGAATGACGTGCTTATATAGAAATGATTAGTCATGCAAAATGTTAAGTATATATGTCAGTTAGTTACCGATATATCGCGCAGACAGGGAATGAGATAAAGAAATGAAAACTCAGCCCCTCGAGTGATAAGCTTCGCTGGTGCTCAGCCAACAAAGAAACGGCTCTTATCGATGGGTCCTGGCTTTAACTCGTGCAATACTAGTAAATTAAATATAGAACAATTCCATTAAGTTTTGCACAAGTTACTTTTTATCATCAGTGTAATAAACGTAATCAATTCCAATTACATGTCTCAAAAATCGTGTATATCTGCTAAAAACCTACATGTCCAAATATATTGCAGTGAAAACTATATTTTATGCATCACTATTAACTAATCCTTTATCAGCCCAGCTTACATATAAGAAGGATGATGATATAACTGACATTCTTCTATTGTGGATGATTAATTACGACATTTTAATATGTATAAAATCTATTTGAGACTGCAATAAGTTCATAGAATATGATGGATCTTTTGTGGAATACTATATATACTATATACTTTACGGAAAACGTTGGAATGCAAAAAGATTATGATGTTTGGTACTTAAAACTGTTTCTTGGTATCAGATTTAGTACTGAGCGTGTAGGTAGTTCATAACAGTTCTATATATATATATATATATATATATATATATATATAATTTATGCGATATATATATATGCATATATATATATATATAAATGGGTAATATATATATATATATATATATATATATATATGTCTCATATATTCCTTGCAGTTTTGTTTAATCTGTAATGCATTGATCTTAAAACCTTCTGATTGTTACTAGACGAAGGATATAACGTTAAAAGAACTATTGTGTATTGCATTTGATTTATTATTATTTAGTTTAGTAACAGCTTTCACAAACGGAGATCGCAAAGTATACAAGGTAAAGTTGTTGTCATAATATCCCGTTAAAGTGTTTAAATTATCCACTATCAAATAATTATATTTATTTTTAAATTAAGTGCATTTGATGAGTGACAACAATTCTGTAATTAAATCGATGAAAGAAGTTTTCAAATATAATGAAAATAAAAATAAGAACTAATTCGTATGTAAATCTCTTAAATTTAAAGTGTTTAATAACTTTCTTAAATATACTCTGAAAACCATACACAGAGTTATAATATAAATATTCATAATACATAATAGTTATGGTTTATATTCGTAATATGTTTTCATTCAATTTGTATCAATATTAATGACCTTTAAATATAAATGATATCTCATAACGTACTTACTCCATCGGAAACTGTGATTTACGCCAGGCACCAGCCTAGCTTGCTATTTAAGGATAGAATGCGTGCAAATCTGGTGGGCAGTGACTCTATTGCGGAGTTGTTTGAACTGTGAATACATGTTTAGTTATATCGCATTTGTAATGTCATTGAGAAGCATAACATTTAGTGAAAACAACTTTAATACATTTTTCTTTCTAAAATATGGCTGAACATGTGTTAAATGTCGATTTTACGTATCAGACTGCATGGAGATGTTAGATAAAAATGGTTTTTATTAATATTTATTATTATATTAAAATCAAGGTTATTTTATACGTACTATGATTATTTTGTAAAAATAAAAACTTGCGCTCTAAGGACAAATTACAAAATCTATAATAAATAAATAATAAAAAAGTAATGTTTATTTACTTTATATTATAATCAAGGTTATTTTATATGTACCATGATTATTTCCTTAAAGAAGTTGTGCTTTTAGGCCAAATTCACAACTTTCATATCTGGAACTTTTCAGCTGCTAACTCAACTGCCACTCATATCCCTTTGTGTCACGTCTTTGCAAACCAAACAACGCTTGTTCTTGAACTTTTATTTGGCTTCTATAGTATACACTTTAGAATTAAAACTTTACTATAACACATTTTAAGTGTTATAGTAAAATATTGCGGCAATACAATTTAGCGAAATTATTCTAAATGAACATTAAGATAAAATTGAGATTTAAATCATAGTGACATTTTAATTTAGATAATTATATTTGTTTATATAGGAGTTGATTATATGGTTTATACTACTTAAAACAGATAATTCACTTAGTTCATATTTTTACACATGTTTCATAAGCACAAATTATCTGTTTAAGGGGAGGCGGTACCCCAGAAAAATATTTTTTTCACATTTTTTTTTTATTTTTTTAAAATGTTAAGCGGCTTTTTCTGCACACAATGATATATAATACATGTATATTTGAAAAATTGTAAACCTACAGAAAAAAAGTTTTAAAATATGCTTACATCATGTTTCAGGAAGAAATTTGTGACAGCGCTTGCGTTTTATTCACACATGTACTATTATACATATGACCTTTTATTTTTGTGTGCTATAATTTGCTTTTGTTGTGTTGGCAGGCCTGAACTAACTTCTATTTCATCAGCTTTGAGTTCTGCTTCTGACTTTATACTGTTTGTTTATTGTTTTGCTTAGTGTTTTGGTGCTTTGTGAAGTGATATAGTGAGTGTTAGTTAGTAATTTATATTTATTATTGCTAACAAGATTGTTTATGTATAAATATGCCTCGTGTTAAAAGTAGTTATGCTAAACCCCGTAAAGGAGTTGGTGGTAGGAAAAGAAAACCAGCCAGTCCTAACCCTAATGAGATGTCAAAAGATGAGTCTACCCCTAGGCCTGAAATGTCAACACAATCTCAGTCAAGCTCTTCAAAGAAAATAAACATAGATAAGTATGAGATGTTTAATTGTGATGAAAACTATGACAATGAAATTATTAACATGCAAATTTTATCAGATCAACTTTTTAGTTCATCACTTTGTAAAAAAAATTGCAAGAAAAGTGGTTTACAAGTGCGTGCTGCTCAACATTTTGGCCTGGCTTTTGAGATGGAGATTTATTGTTGCCATTGTAAATATGTACATAAATTTAATAGTTCTAGGAATATTAATTTAGAAAAAAAGACTCTATTTGATGTAAATATTAGACTAGTGTATGGACTGAGGTCTATCGGGAAAGGTATGGCTGCAGGCAAAATGTTATGTGGCGTAATGAATCTTCCGCAACCTCCAACAAAACCGTTTCGATATAATAAATTTTTAAAAGACAAGGCTAAACAGGTAATGGATGAATCCATGAAAACTGCTGTGGATGAGGCTGTTGAGGAAAATAAAACCTTAGGTAAGAACGAACGCGACTTAAAAGTAGGTATTGATGGCACTTGGCAACGGCGTGGCTTTAGCTCTCTAAACGGAATTGTTACTTGTACAAGTGTTGACACAGGAAAAGTTATGGACATAGAAGTGTTATCTAAATTTTGTAATTGTTTGGACAAACAACAACATGAGGCTATTTGTTCGGCAAATTATCAAGGCTCGAGCGGAGGTATGGAGTCAGCTGGAGCCTTAGCTATTTTTCACCGATCAGTAAATAAGTATAATGTTAGGTACTTAGAGTATTTAGGTGATGGAGATACAAATAGTTTCAAAACTATTGCAGACAGTAAAACCTTATGGTGAAGTGGAAATACAGAAACTGGAGTGTATAGGCCATATTCAAAAGAGAATGGGGTCTAGGCTAAGGAAACTAAAAAGAGACTCAAAAGGCGTAACACTTTCTGATGGCGGCAAACTAGGTGGAAAGAATAGACTAACAGATGGCATAATTGATCAATTGCAAACCTATTATGGAAATGCTATTAGGAAAAATACTGATAACCTACAGAACATGAAGGCAGCGGTTTGGGCCATATATTTTCATAAACTTTCGACGGACGACAATCCTCAGCATGGCCTTTGCCCGTCAGGAGAAAATACATGGTGTAAATACAACAAGGCAAAGCACACTAAAGAGCCATATTCTCATAAGAACAGCATTCCTTCAGCTATAATGTTTAGCCTTGAAAACCAATCTTTCAGGCTTTAGCAAATCCTGACCTTCTTCGAAAATGTTTACACGGTAAGACGCAGAATGTCAATGAAAGCATCAATAATGTCATCTGGTCTAGAGTGCCAAAAAAAGATTTTGTGACATTGAACACACTTGAGTTTGGTGCTTATGATGCTATTTCTACTTTTAATGATGGCAACATAGCAAAATGCAAAATGCTTAGAGCAGTAGGCATTGAACCTTGCAAGAGGACAATTGACGCAATGAAAAGTTTTGACTACGAGCGAGTGCGACGAGCAAATTGTGCGATAAGTGACTTTCAAAGACAAGCAAGGAGACAAACCAGGAATTTAAAAAGAAGGATTGAGGAGGATTTTGAAGAGGAGCCTGCATATGATCCAGGAATGCACTAATGCTACGGTAAATAAATTGCATGTTTTTTTTCTATAATTTTGTTATTGTTTACTCTATTTGTGGCTGGGTATAAGTTCTATTTCATAATTTTCTCTGTTATTTCTCTTATAAATGTATTCTAAACTCAAAAATGTTTGAAATAATATAGCCTAATTAATTTTTTTTGTATTATCTTTCACTCCGTTATGACTATAGGCCTAACCCGCATCGCGTTACTTTTGATATACAAATTTTCCAATATAGATAATTCTAAATATTAAAAGCATATATAGCCTATTCTATTAATATAAAGATCACATTTAATTATAAAAACCAATTTACATATCATATATAGGTAAAAATATTATATAACATAGCTAAATAGGTCATTATATTCGTTTTTTGCGATTTCCCGCAAATTTACTTTTTTACAGTTTTTGCACACAAAGGTACACGTTTCTCAGAAACTACTTGGACAATCAACTTGAAACTTTTACACACATTTATATAGGTATTTTGGCACCTACTGAGTTTTTTTGAGATGCCTCCTATTATAATTAGGTACCTAAAAAAAATATTCTAAATTCCAAGTTTGATATTTCAATATGGGTTTGAAAAAAAAAATCATAAAAAATTTATTTTTTAAGATACAAGCACCAAAAAAACTCAGTAGTTGCTTAAATACCTATATATGTTGTATAAAAAAAATTTAGGTTGATTGGTCCATTAGTTTCTGAGATAATGGTACCTATGTTAACATTACAAAGATAGGGGTACCGCCTCCCCTTAATGCAAATCAGCTGCCCACAAAACTGTAACAATAACTACGTACATAGTTTAACACCAATTCCAGTCCTTCCAAACTCAATTTGAAACATAAAGAGTAACGTTAATTGTATTTGTGTGTTTAGGCTACTTACGTAATTTGTCCTCATGGTTAATTAACGTGTGGAAGGGGTTTGTTTAAACAGAGTAAGAAGAGTCCACATTACAAAGTTATCAGTACTGATAAAATGTGCTTCGTTCCCTGACGGTATCAGACCCCGTTATCTCGTAAACCGAAAGTCTGATCATTCTCTACTGGCGATCCACAGAGTAGGGCAACTAGTTGCTAAAATGTAAAATAGAACATATTTGTATTTTTGGCAGTATTTATCATTAAACGCATAAAAAATTAAATGCAATTCACTCGTATGATATAAATGTAGGCATTTATTTGTCAAAAATAAATGTTTAAAATCTTGTATTGTATTGTAACTTTTAACAAATAATTTAACATAAAATACTTCTGAGTGTTCCTCATGGCTGATAATAAGGGTTTATTTTTTATGGATTATCACTTTCAAGTTTTCATTAATGGGTACCAAAATTTAACCTGCTTTGCAAACGCACTATGGTGGGTAGGGAGAGAGAGAGAGAGAGAGGGAAATTACGAGCGGCTCCGTGTTGAGGCCAAACTTGAGCGTTCCCTGTGGTCCGCGAACGGGGGACGCTGCTTTAGCACCCCCTGGAATAAGCACCCCCTCGGGCTCTGACGTCACGGCAGGGGGGTGCTAATTCAGCGCACGGACACGGACCAGGCACGGAATTAGCACCCCCCGGCTACAAGGGGGTACTAAATCAGCGCATGAACATGGTCGAGGCCCTGAATTAACACCCCCTGTTCCAAGGGGGTGCTTATTCAGCGCATGGACATGGCTCAGTCACTGAATTAGCACCCCCTAGCATTCAACCAGCAAAAAGGGTATTTATCTTTTACATATTCAATTCAATCATAAATATAATAGTTGTTATCTGGATTTTTGTGACGCTGCCTCTTATAAGCTACTATCTACGATTGTTTTGCAATTTCCGATGAACGATTAAATAATATAATAATCAAATATGGCTGCTTTCTCTTAAAAATTACCATAGACTTAATATTACATAATAATGCTCCGACTAACAAGGCTAATAGACCTTAGAACTCCTCCCTCTCATACGCATTGTCATATTTGTGTAATAATTTTCACTCATGACTTTGCTTTCTTAATTTGTTCTATATATCACCTATTAAAATAATAAATTAAATCATATCCTTCATTTATTCTATTTCAGTTTATTCTTTCAGTTAATATGTTTGTAAATTTAATTAACGCACTGCAAAATATATATTTTAAAAAAACATAAAATTCTCGTCGATTCTGAGTCGATGTTTGGAATATTACGGAAGGTAAAATGTAATTATGGTTTTTATACACAATTAGTCTAGTATCTTTGCTGTGTCATTTTTATTGTACAGGTATTGAGTACTGGGCGTCCATACCAATGAAAGATCTAGTCTACTCATAGTCTAGTTAAGGGTATTCACTGAGCATTAACAGTTCAAACTTAACCCAATCGTGAAAACTCAATGAAACATGTTTCTACATATAATTAAAACTATGTTATTTGTATATGAATCCATAATTAAAGTATTTATTTAATTTAATAGCTTCACGGAAATGGAATCTTCTTTTTTTAGTTTAATTAACTCAAATGTAAAAAACAATTACAACAAATAATTTTGTAAACAATTTAGGCTCGTATTTTAGGCAAAATAGTTCACTGTCACACAGTATAGAATTTTTCTCTGCGGCATTTTTGTTTTCATATTTAATTTTAATTAAATTTCAAAATTAGGTTTATAGAATGAAACAGATGAAGTATGAAAATTACAGTTTTTGACTTGTCATTTATTACAGAAATAATTTTTCAGTACCTGCCCTTAAATAATTACTCGTAACCATCTGCAGTAAGAAACTAGATTATAATTTTTTATCTTATGCACTATTAGGCGTATAGTGAATCATCTGCACAATGGAACAGCTACATAGACTTAACACTACACAAAAATCCGTAGAATGGTACTCACAAAAATATCTCAAGGTTACGCCCATAAGTATTACTATTGCTTAAGTGTAAAATATCCTCTATAGAATCATGCCTAACTATTTTCCATGATTAAAGGAATATATTATAGAAACATCAAATACATTTCACATGAGGCTACAACTTGAAGATACATTATTAGTTTATGAACTTAACACTGTGATAAAAAACTTATGGATGAGGCATTGGTAGCTAAGGATGAAGTATATTAATCCGCAAAGGTTTCTTCCTAACTAGTTAATGTAAAAAAATGTTTGGTCGACTTCTGTCCATCTTACTTCTAGCAGATATATCCCTCTGGTAAAGGATTATACCCTCGATTATATTACTTTTTCTAACGATATCGATGATAATTAGTGTAATATTACGAGAATGAATAATAGAATTCATATTGGGACTTTCATATTAAGTGATATCAACTATTACATGTAAAGTATTCCCACATATATGTTTTGTTGCTCCTTTTATGAGTAACCCTATTTTCAAATGTGGATCATAAATCTTTTATTACCTACAGTACTTTAGGAAAGGAGGGATCGTGATTTTTAATTACTTTAGAACATCAGTTCAAAAAATCATGGAATGTCGCATTGACATTAAAATTGGAATATTTTCCAATGACCATAATTTATTTCATCAGTAGTATGCCATTTTTTTAAAGACATGAAGGAGATGTCTATGACGTACCAGTTATTCTAGAAAAATTCCGTACGAAGGGGCGGGTATCAGCTAGTAAACATTTAAAAACTTGAAACTCGTTATTTTTGCCTTAACATCGTTGCTCGTTATATATTGGCCGTCTACCAAATATGAAATATACAGAGTGAAATCAACCTGCAAATATCGATTGTAGGACTGTAGGTCCACACATAATTTTGACGAAGCTGACGAAACCCGTGCGTGCACTACCGACCCTACTTTTCAAACTGATGTGGCCGTATCGAGTGATTGAGTAATAATATCGATGTTATTCTCAGTTGTTATTCCTATATTAATACATAACTTATTATGTATAGTGTATTTGTTTGATGAAATTTCCTAAAAAATATAAGAAGAAATCAAACAATGTTTGAGTGTACAGGCCCAAGGTGTAGCATATTATACTCTCTAGGTAACGGATACTTTTACACGAGTAAAGAGAAAAGATAAACTAGAACACGGTAATGATGTATGGACAAAAACTGAAAATCATCGCCCTTTTGTATGCAGTTAAAGAATATTTAACTATTGTGTGTTACATTAGTCAGACGTGCACTTCTAACCCCATGTATCTGGAAGTGTCAAACTTAAGAATGAACATTCTTACAATATTGTAAAAAGAAGAGTGAAATCTCAGTGAAGTCTTTAATAAAGCGTCTATAAAAAGGTAAAATTTAAAATTACACTTCAGCTTAGCTGTACTTTTATTTTAAGGCTATTTATATCGGAAAGTGTAGAGAATTTTGTTACACTCTAATTTTCAATTCGTTGTAATTTTTATAACTGATTTGTAAACTAGGTAGTAAACAGATGTATAGAAGCATAAATATTACTTCATTAATAATAAAAAAATACTACACAAATATACATAATATTTCATTTTGTATACAGTAAACTTTTATATTTTTTAATGTTTTATTTTCCGGGTAGAACAAAATCTTCAAACCTCGGTTAGAACAAACTTAACAACTGCAACAAATAGCAATCTTTACTGGTACATTTAAGCATCTACGTTTAACACCGTAATCAATAGCATATCTACAAACTCCGTATAAATTTACAAGCCAAAAGTAGGTCTGAGGTCTTCCATTTAAAAACAAAATATTAAATAGACATATAATAACTACAAAGACATTTTTAATTTTTGGTCTAGGTAATCAACATGTATTAGAGTGTTTTTTCTGACGTCTCAATCAAAAGAAACTTTGTTTAGAAATAATTAAGAATATTATGACCACAGTTCAGCAATGTAATGTTAAAATCACTTGATTAGAGCAGCTAAAATCAAAACAGCTGATTGTTGCAGCCCACATTCAGTCATATAATAAAGGCGGATATTGTTTGGTAATTGGTTTTAAAAAACAGTAATTGGTTTTAAAAAACAGTAATTGGTTTAAAAAACAAACTATCTCCCTTATTTCACAACCAATTTTTAAAACTTGGTATCGTTAGATTTTTTATTAAATTGTGTAATAATTTAGATATTTTTTTACCATATATCGCTTTTAAGATATTTACGCTTAAAGATCTTTTAGAAATCACTATTTTGAAAATAAAGCTTGTAAGAAATTTAAATTTTTGATTTTCCTTAAGGTTATAAAGGTATATACAAAATTTTAACCTAAACAATCCATCAAATATAAATAGTAAAGTAAGAAAGACAAAAACAAAACAAAATTGTGGCTATTACAGTAATTATTGAGTTTTAGAAAGGTGAATATGATTGTTTTTGCATTTGGTCCATGGATAATGTCTGAAAATATTGGTAGAGATTGTGGAACACTCTCTATAATAATTTTATGTACAGAGTGTCCTGTAATTCTTAGGACAAGTCTATATACCGCAACTGCTCAGGTCATGGCAAACGCATTTCAGAATATGGAAATAGATCTTTGGTGCTTAGTTTCCTATCCGTTAGTCTGTATGTGTTTTTTATATACAAATTCGCTTTAATATCTTAAAACGAATAAACAAATCCTACCTAATTTGGATCAAATATTTGTGGTAATAAGGCCAGTTATAAACAATATTCATTAATACTTTCGAAATGGCGGCCATTAAATCTGATTAACTTTGAATGTCTTAAAATCCAGCAGGTATACAAGAATAAATCTGATCGTGGATTGTATCACAAATCTAATTACTCAAATACTATTTCAAACTAATAATAAATAACTCATTAAGAGCATCTTTACTGTAAAAAAAAACATGGTTCGTGAAAATAAATTAATATCAACTTTAGAGTATCTTATCCCTATTTCTTTTATTTTTGTGATATATTATGCAAAACATTTGAAATACATGTTTCAGGCCTATCTAAGGATAGAATACAATCATATATTTCATGTTTAATGAATTTATTTTAATATCTGTTGTTTTAGGACATATTTATTTACGAAAATTTAGTCAAGCGACAATCAGATGTATTTCCAATAAAACCGCTTATCTTTGATTTTGTCATCTATAAAAGCATTATTGTCTGAATATTACTGTACGAATTTTCTTGTTCTTTATTATTCTTAATATATTACAGATAACCTAGTCACTTTATTTAGTTTTTTCACATATATTGTGAATAAATTGAAGCTTTATGATAAATACAACAGTTTATTATTGTTAATTAAGACATTTGTTTTTGTCCTTCATTGTTCATAAAGGCGTTCATTGTTGATACATTTGCAATATCTCTAGTAGTTTTTAATTTATTAGAAAAAAAGTTGCTTGGCAACAGATATTAATGTATTTCCTGTACTTTAAATGAAGGGACTAAGATGTAAGCACGATTGGCATAAGATATTCTGGAGCTGCCGTTTACTCGATTTTTGTATTGTGACCTACTCGTTGAGATTTTCCAAGATATTCCATTTTTAACAACAAAAAAACGCACACTAACCGACAGAGGGGAAATTAAACAATGTATATCCATAATACTCAGTATATAAATGTGTGTTTTGACAGCAATAACGCTTTTGAAAATACGGTAGTATATTTATTGCTACGTGTTTTAACATGGTTTTCAACTTTTTTTTTTAATTATAGTTGAACTAACTGATGTGGATATAACTGAATGATATTTATTCTTATAGATATAAAATAATATTTAAATTGTTTGTCAAGTGTGTTTGAATTATACTATTCAGTTTAAATAGTATAATTCAGTTTATGATGCGTCCTTAAAAATAATTGGCTCTTAGCCGTCGCAAAATTACAATTTCACGGTTCTAATTTTCCCGCTTTTGATTGGTATTCGAAAAATTAAAATAAATAAATAATTGTTTTTAAAGTGGTTAATAGGTTGATATAATCTCTGACCATGTATATTTATTACACATGCCGGATTTACGCAATATCAGTTCCTCTGCGTTGTTCGTACCACGATTTCAAATTAATTCTACTTTAAAATAAACCTGTATTTGAATGCCTAGAACCTAGTTTTTTACTTAAGTATATTTGATGCATAGTATTTTTATAATTGGTAATGAACTGTTTGTTTTTGAAATTTTAAGTAAACCACAGCAATGCAGTAAATATACTCATTGCAATATATATATATATATATATATATATATTATATATATATATATATATAATATAAAATAATTATATATATATATTATTTTATTTTATTGAAAAATAAATCGCAATATGGTTAAACGTTTATTACTATATTCCGTTGGAGTAATTATTCATCTCATCAATACGCTGATTTAGCAGCCCCCAGATTCAAGGGGGTGCTAAATCAGCACATGAGCACGGTCAAGGCGCTGAATTAGGACCCCCCTATTCGAAGGGGGTGCTAAATCAGCACATGAACACGGTCGAGGCGCTGAATTAGGACCCCCGTATTCCAAGGGGGGTGTTTATTCAGGGCCTGGACACGGCCACTGTGCTGATTTAGCACCCCCTTTCGTGACGTCAAAATGACGTCAGTAGCGAGGGGGTGCTATGTCCAGGGGGTGCTAATTCAGGCGCACCCGCGAACGCTCTCAACGGCTCTTAGCCAACAACGTCACTGACCATCAGCTGATTTGGCTCACACCCATGTCTGAGCCTGGACAGAAATACATCACTTTTGCTCTTTCCACACATCACATTACAAGCCTTTTTCACATAAGAAATATACAAGGTATACGCTCAATTCCCTGTATTTTGTTGGTGAGATGTATAAATAAATACATTAAACTATTAGTAAAGTAGTAGTCTCTTACCAGGTAGAAAGATTGTTTACCTACCTTCTGTGTTAACTTTCCGCACCGTACAAATTAGTCTGCCTAAATTGATTAATAAGTTGACTTGATTTTTTTGAATGAGATGGACAAAACGCTCGTTATACATAAAATTTAACTAGCAGATCGAATTCTCCTTCTAAAATAACGTATTTTACTGTTGGCTGTATAATTATGCAAGATATTAAAAAAAAACACTGTAAACTATGAAACTGATTTTCGGTTTTATTGTGTGTGACGTTTACATAATTATTCAGTCTCTCATTCAAAAGCAAACTTGAGTTTTTCATATAAAATTATTATGATTTAAAAATGTGCCAGCAGTTATATAATTCTATTTTAAGTGTGAAATTATTGGTTATTTTGAACTAATATTGTAATAATTACTTCATAATTACATTTTGCTAATAAAAGTAATTATTAGGTACTTTTGTACCTTGGTATTTTTGTACTGTTTCTACTTCAATCAATAATCACTATAAATGTAAGTTATGAAGTATATTATTTAAATTTACATAACTAATAGGTAATAGGTAGTTTTTGCACTTATATACTATTCAATACATTGATTTATTTTATTAAAATGTTGTTTTCCTGTGGATACAAACCTTTTCTGGTAATGTTACAAATAACCTGGGCACATTGCTGTTCTTTAAATAAAATTAGGTAAATTTCTCTTTAATTCTGAATTTTAATCTGATAGCGTTGATATACGATATATTACAGTGGGTGAATGTTAACATTACACGCAATCTGAATTAACAATTTATGGACCAGTACTACATGAATCCTTATCTGAAGGCATAAATAAATTAATAATCTATAAAAATGGCTTTTTAAATTATTCCACTATATACACTATATCGACCATATAAGTAATACACAGGTACTCAGCAGGTGGTGCGGCGTGGAACGGAGGAATGCCAGGAATGTAGGGAACGTCGGTCATTGGAATGTTTGCGAAAATACATCTGGATATTGATACGAATAATTGGCTAAAGAGGGTCTTGTATCCGTATACAGTAATATGGCTGGTTGTAACGAATCCAGCATGAATGTATGTATTTGTATAACCATAGAGTAATAAACATGTAAAACTAATACTATAATTACAGCTCCTTATCGTAAACATCATATCCTCTTATGAAAGCTTTGGATTCTCAGAACCTAGCGCAGAAATAAATATATCTTCTTGGAATTTAATTTATGTATGTCATGTGTAGTAATCGTATACAATACATATTAAACATTTAAAATTAAATTTGTTATAAGTTTTTATCATAATGTATCTTAAATTCTGATTTACCCAAAAAATTGTAAAAAAAATGTTGAACTCAAGAATACCTCATTGGAAGAATTGTTCATAAAGCGTTGTAAAGGCCACCTTAGTACCACCGCAGCCATAGCGAACTCTGTTGAGTGGTTCAGTGACTAACTTCTAATAAACGACTACTAATAGGCTTGATTTCCTTTGATCATGAAGGTCAACCTCTACTATATTGCTTTCTTCTTACAAAAGCAACATATTTATGGATTGTTGTAAAATTGCGTAAACCACATCTGGTTCTTGACACAGTACACTAAAATAAATATATGACGGTCG
The DNA here is from genome assembly GCF_021130785.1 of Homalodisca vitripennis. NCBI lineage: Eukaryota > Metazoa > Arthropoda > Insecta > Hemiptera > Cicadellidae > Homalodisca > Homalodisca vitripennis. The sequence continues at coordinate 90,101,805 of NC_060211.1, forward strand.
TAACTTCCTAACTAATATCATACACGCGAAAGTGAGTTTGTTTGTGTGTTACACTTTCACGCGTAAACTATTCCGATGATCATGAAATTTTATATGGACATTATTAAGATCCCTGGTTAACATTTAGGCTTATTATCTTTTCAATCATTCGTCCGGGCTACGCTCTACTGGTCTCTAATTTTGCGAAAATCCCAATTCCTCCCCTAAAATTGCATTACAGCAAACTAGTGTTATTAATTCAAAGAGCCTTTTGAATGTAATAAATTTTTCTGTTTTAACATGGTTTTATGTTAACATTTGTTTATAGCCTTGAAAACATAGAGTAAGCTTGATATTTCATCCTTTTCTACAACCGCTGTTAAGCACAGAGCAAAACAATCATGATAGGAAAACTAAAAGTTTTAGTACAAAAATACTTTTAACAGTTCATTTTAGAAAATTTAAAGACATTTTAGCTTGGTTAGTACTATAGTGCAGATACTGAAGAAAAAGTTACTATCTAACTTTTACTATAAATTTAAATACTGTTATAAAACTCATCTCAGTTGTCTTTTGGCAGAAGTAGGCTTCTCAGACCTGTGTGTGTGTATATAAAAGGCCTGAGAAGCCTATATATATATATATATATATATATATATATATATATATATAAATTCTTGATCAGGAAAACAGTCGTGCCACAAAATACTCGTATACTAAGGCCGGAGTAAATTTAATGCTCATAAATATACACTTTTTTAACATATTTTCTAACTCAACATTGGCGTCGGAAACCAGACGAACACCACCACACACACATCACCACCTGACACCTGACATTCACTGAACAAGAAGTGCAAAGTCTACGAAATTGCGTAACCGGTAGTCTATAGTATATTTCGGTACAAAGAAAAGACAAGACATGCAGTCCAAGCGGATACTGTAAACAGGCATAGAGCTAAAAATATTGTCCGCAAATTAAAAAATATATATAGTTGGAGAAGTAGTTTATTATAAAATATTAAATTATAAAAGCAAATTTAAATGTTGTTTAACACTACATATTGTTTGAGTATTGCATTTGTATGCAGTGAATAAAGGATTAGTTGCAAGTAACAAATAAATGCAATTCAATTACAGATTAAAAAAATTAATCTACTTTATCCTATCCAAAAATTAGTGTAGGCACATATTAAAATAATAATGGCAATGAAGTAATTTGGTGTCATTTAGTTTCTACATGCCGCCAGTCTGTTGCACAACATTTGTAAAGACTCAATTTCATTGTGTCTATCCTTTTGACTGAAAATCGCTTTATTTCTTAAAAATATGTATATACTCATAATGTATTTTCTGAAGACATAGTATACTCGTAAACAGTAGCCTATTACAATGAGCCCTATGTAATGGTTTACGGAAAATTTTTGTAAATACTTATTATATTGATTAAAAATTAACTATTTACTGGAGCAAGCTGTGTTTATTCTGCATGTTGATAATCTATAACTTCTATTTCTCTTTAATTAATCAACTGCAGTAATTGGTTAAAAATTATGTACTTGCATGTTATAAATTTGCTCTCCATTATCCCTGCGAGTTTTGAATAAAGTAGTTGTAGTTTTTATGTACATTATAGTAGCCATCATTATGTTCTTTTGTTAGATATACGAGTAAGATATATAGAACAAACTAATGATAGGTGCTTCGTAAAATTCCACCACGTGATCACAATAAAGTGTTGTCATTACAATAGTCTATTATTTATTAGGCTCGTAAATGCGTTAAATTATTATCAATTGCTACAATGAAATTTGAAACTAACGTATTGAGATCAGAACAATCTTTCTATGAGAGGAAAGTCAGAACAAGTTCCTACAGACTTCGATGCGATACGAATGAAATACGCGATACTGTTGCGCTCGTCTTTACACAGCTTACCCCCACAGCTCACAGCTCACAACAACAACCGCATATGATCATAAAACCGTTGCTCCATTTACAAAAATATTCGACACCAAATAAGCATACTTCTAGTGACCAGTGTTCCCGGAACTGAAGCGTTCTGGGAAACGGTCCGCACAAGACGGGACAATGCGGCCAGTCATAACCGCGCAGCCCGCCTCACATTGTGCCCGCCGCCGCGCCAAATATTGTTGGCGGCAGCTCAACAATTCTGAGCCAACTAGGTAGTTATCGACCTGCTCAAGTTCTGGCATCGATTACTAAAAAGAAAGTGGCGATGACGTCCTACAACTTTCCTTTGATCTGTTGTGACAAACCATTTGGATTATTATCAAGGCCATAGTAAGCATGGACTTTTAACTAACCTCACAATTAACATTAAAGAGGAACTCTCATGTTATGAAATTTTAATGCTTTGTTATAATTATTTCTTATTTTACGTATATCAGCCTATCCGTATGGGCCAGGACTACCCGAATTCTTACCTAACCTTAAATGAAGAGGAGTTAGTACTATAGATAAGTGTGTAGTAATATATATATATATATATATATATATATATAATATATATATATATATATATATATATATATATAAATATTGTATATATATTATATATATATGTATATAATTTCAATAAATATTGAATCACAAAAAGTACTTGCTCCGCCGGGAGTCGAACCCGATAATAAAATAAATAAATTTACATTAAATGTATACAATTTAATGTAAATAAAAGTTGTTTGACAGGTATTTGGTCTTCCGATCATATGTTAGTTTGCTTATTTAAACGCATATGTGACAGACACGGCCAAATACAAAATAATTGAATTTGAAAAAGTAAGCGCTCTGTGGTGTAATGGTAGCACATTCACCCGGCAAGTGAGAGATCCGGGTTCGACTCCCGGCGGAGCAAGTACTTTTTGTGATTGAATGTTTATTGAAATTAAATAAGGCTATTGCCATTTATACAATTTAGTGTGTTTGTATGTATATATATATATATATAATATATATATATATATACACATATATATACACTAAATTGTATAAATGGCAATAGTGCAAATATCTACAGTATAGTGCAATGTCTACAGTACTATACCCTTTAAAATAACTTCCCATAAGACAGGAAATATTGACATTTTATTCAATAATTATATGACGAATGACAGCCATTAAGGTAGACAATTTTGTGATCATGTTAATTTTTTGAATAGAAACTGCTGAAGATGAAATATGAAATATGCAGTATGTGCATCTCTTATTCATGTAATTTTCTCTTTTACCTTGGGACATAATCTATATTTTGCAATACCTGACTCTTCCACTGCATTATAAGGCATAATTATGCTTTTTATACTTGAGTACATACGTTACTAGCACAGTACTATACCATCATATAGATATATTTCTAGTATGGTTTCCCAATATCGTCCTGCTTTTTATATTCAACTTTCATATTTTAATCAGTTGTTTTTTTCTCACCTAAATTGCAGTTATTGGATTGAGGGAGTGAAATATTTCGTTATTTATTTATGATATAAGAAAATTATATTTTTAATGAAGTATAATAAAGAAAATTTATGAAAATAATAAAAGCATTTCAATACCTTTCAACTTCAATATGGTTAAATATAGAATTTGAATTTTAAAAAACAATATCACTAACCAATATTGTCTTTTATGAACATGATGTAAAAGGTTCATATGCTTATATTCAACAGTGTTCTCCGTCCTTATTATAATATATCCCAAAGTGATGGTTCAAATTCCTACCATCCCTCAGAAATAGTATTTGGTAAATGGTATTTGGCTCTGACTAAAGTTTTGTTAAAAAAATTAAAACCTAATCCATTACAATTGGCTTACTGACTGGGGAAAGGGTGGAACAATTCGAATGACTGGGAGAGAGTGAACGTCAAAACTGTATGTTAGAAAGGGATTTTGATGCAAGTATGAGTGAAAAATTTTAGCTTAATTCAGTTATTTGACGATTGCATAACATGTAATATGTTCACGCAATAAAACATTATTATTACACTACCTTTACGTTCTGACGTTTAATGCCTTAATCGGTGGATAATTCCTTTCAGTAAATCAAGTTTGGATTATTTTCAGGTCAAAATAGATAAGAGTTTAGGAGTTGGTTAGCTCGTTGATAAGCCTCATATGTTTGATATACACTAGTACATACGAACCTATTCTTTTTTGTTGTCAGTGGAAGTGATACATTTTAAAATTGAAGGAAACAGGATTTTTCCAGACATTTTTATCGTTCAGTGATACAAAAAAATCATTAACACTACGTTTCGAGATCTGTAATCTGATCTCTTCTTCAGTTAAATAACTAATCTTACACATAATTACAAACTAGATAATGTGAGAAGTGTGTGGTTGTGTGAGAATGTCTTAAAGAATAACTGTTAAAAACTTAATATTTAGTGACATTTTATTTTTTAATTACAATATATATTTTTAATAGAACGAATGTATATCTTATTATGAAAATTAAATTAAATTCTAATTAAATTTGATTCAAATTTAAATTCAACAGCTAGATTCGTAGTGTTTATATTATTAAACTTTATAAAGAATAATGCCTCAAAACGTAACATTTATGTATGTAATGACACAAATTGGCAAATGTTTCTAACAATCTTTTTATCCTTATAAGTTATCTATATTCTTCACTCCTGGATAGAGAAACTATCCAGAAAAAAGGAGGTGTCAAGACGAAAGATTTCCTGGATATTTGTCAAGTTTAGATGATGAACTATTAATCAAAGAAATTTTACATACTATTCAGTCATGACAACACCTATCTCATTTTGAAAGTGTTCATTCATGAAACTGAACAAAACAACTGAGAACAAATCTGTGTGTAATGGATGAAATATGGTAAGCCTGCTATTATTCTGAAACAGTCAAGAGGCGATCGCGTCAAAGGAACGAGCCTAAATTGTCTTGTCGGACCACAAATAGCTCCCAAAGTGGCTAACTTCTCCTAATTAGACGGAATGGAGGTTTTGTGACTCGATGCTCAACCAGGCTTCTTGTTTCACTGAAGTGCAAACTTATGTCAAGCCGTCACAAATGGCTTAAGGAACAGACTTTTAGTGAAAAATAGAACTTGTAACAGACACAATCTGGAAATAAGTTTTAAAGTTATTATTTAGTAAGTTATTATTGTAACACATGCACAAAATGTTTAAACCAAAAATCAAACGAAATACGTACAGTTAAGCAACCTAACTTTGATAATTAAAAAATCATTCAACCACGTATAAAAATATACAGTAATATTTAGTTAACTGTATTTATTGGTTGTCATGTAGAAGTGTGTTTTAAACTTTCAATGCTGTGCATTGTTAGTACCAATATCTTATACTAATTAATATGATGTATCTAAATAGTAGAACTTAATAAACTAGTCTACTATATAATATAGTAATCAAATACTCATATTATCTTGTAAATATAATCGGTAATCTACAACTTTCTGTTTGAAATTGAAATCTGTACATAATCAATGTTGAAGATCAATTACAAAGGTATCTGAAATGATTTATCAATCTTAGGCATGCCTATAATTGTCGCTAGGAGTTAAAAAAAATGAATGAAAATATTTGGGTCATGAATTACATATTCAACTTGTAGAGTTAGACGTAATATTATCACTCAACGTTCATTATTGACGACGGATTATTTGAGAGGATAACATGTTTCTGTACATTTGTTATCGTCAATGTTACAAATATAGAATATTACATTTTGAGGATCGGAATTGATTCTCTTCTTCAGGCGTCAAAACCTTAAGGCCAAGTATACACAACATTATAAAACAAATCATTATATAATAATGAACTTTCCAAATTCATGGTTATCAACAGAACAAGTTGCACGCAAAAAAAACTTAAGCATACACTTGAGAGCCCAGAGTGATCACAGCAAGTATCAACCATCTCACTGCACACAACAAGTTGCACGCAAAAAAAAACTTAAGCATACACTTGAGAGCCCAGAGTGATCACAGCAAGTATCAACCATCTACTGCACAGAACAAGTTGCACGCAAAAAAAAAACTCAAGCATAAACTTGAGAGCCCAGAGTGATCACAGCAAGTATCAACCATCTCACTGCACAGAACAAGTTGCACGCAAAAAAAACTCAAGCATACACTTGAGAGCCCAGAGTGATCACAGCAAGTATCAACCATCTACTGCACAGAACAAGTTGCACGCAAAAAAAACTCAAGCATACACTTGAGAGCCCAGAGTATCACAGCAAGTATCAACCATATACTGCACAGAACAAGTTGCACGCAAAAAAAAAAACTCAAGCATACACTTGAGAGCCCAGAGTGATCACAGCAAGTATCAACCATCTCACTGCACAGAACAAGTGCAGTGAACAACACAACCGCTTGCACACACCAGAGATGGTGGAAAACTGAGGAAATAACAACATAGGCATATCCTTTGGTAATGCGGCTCGCCATCTGAAACCAAAAGTAGATAGTAGGGTGACAGTAGATGGGGAGGGAGGGGAAAAGGGGCAGCAGCCTTCGGACTTACTTTTCGGTCTTGATCTCCAAGTCATATTATGTTCGCTTTTACTGACTAAGGGTTTCTAAAATTAATGGTATAATATTTTTACGTTTCCTTGTTAATTCTTTGTAATATTTGTAACCAAAGTTACAAAAGGTTGGTTTAGAGATCTGCTAATTTTAAATATAAAGCTTTAATCTTTTTTCGTTTGAAAAATACATTTTCATGGTGTATAATCTTAATTATCATGTACCACTTGACGCAATAATTTTTAATTATTCAATTCCAGGTTTTATTGGCAATAGAATAGTTCAACGACTAACGGTAGAGTCATCATATGAATTATCTCCAAAGGGAATTTATAAACCAATGCTAATTGTTGCTTCTAATTATTATGTTACACATCCTTGTAATTTACAACGCCTGGATATCATCGCCTCACAAACGTGAACAAATAAGTGAGTACAAAATATAAAATAATTAAAATTATCATTGAGGCGTGATAAAAAATTAATTCGTTAGTTAAATAAGTCACTATTAAATACTAAATACGTGTAAAACATTATATCAAGACAATGATTTGTTAGCCGTTCATGTGTGTATATGTGTGTTTTACTTTAATTATAGTCAAATCATCTCTCGCTTTCATTTCTCCCTCGATATATTTTATCAATACGTCATTGTGTCGAGTTTGAAGTTCCTCGTTCGATTTTAAATTGAAACAAAAGTACAAAACTTAGAAAACTTCAAATACAAAAGTTTTACAAGCGGTATTCTATATGGCCTGCGGAGATCAGCGATGAGCAACAGTTCACTATTGAGTTAGAAGATATTTTTTCAGGCTTGGCACGTTTTATTTGAACGTGTTTTATAACCTATATAAATTAATAGTAGATTTTTTTTATTTATTTGATATTAATAACTGGAAATTTTATTTGATCTTCACAAACTGTATAATATTTCACCGTTATTAAATTATGTGGAACCTTTTAAAGTGTTTATATTATGTTAATAGCATAATACTTTCTTATTGGTCAAAGAAAGTAAGAGTACGCCACACCAGGTGTCACGTAACAGGTTTCGCTGAAGCTGCACACAAAATTTTAAGTCTATAGGTAAGTTCGTTCTCGAGGCAGTCTAAAAGAAATTCTTCCAGCACTTCAAGTAGTTTCACTAACACTAAGCTAATCAGAACGACTATGAACTTATTTTTCATTACTCCTATAATACATCCAACAGAACAAAAGAGCAAATATTTCCGGTTCTTTACTGTGTGCTATAGAATCCAGTAAAGACAGAAACCCCCCCCCCCCAAGTGCAACTAATAAATATTTAAAAATAATTCTAGATTATATTCAGTAATGGCAATATGGATATTTTTTATTTACCCCCCGTTTTATGATTTACTCTCAACGATACACTAATCAAACGTGAGACAAAATTAGACTAACTGTAAAATGTTAGTAAAAAGTATTTTTCATACTTTTAACAAGTAAACAAAACAACAGAACCTAACCTCAGAACGACTACTCATATGTCCGATTAATGCAACAATACTCGTTAAAAAACTAAACAGCTGGTCACAATAAAATGCAACCACAAAAAATTTATCTTTTTAGTAAATTGTGTGATTTTTTTATTCTATCAGCAATGATCAGTATAAATGCCTCTTAAGGATTTCCCCATGAAAACACTTTCCGTGTCCTAGCTGGGAATCCAATTAGAATATCATTAATACTAGGCTTCACCTATCTTAAATCTATAGTTCTTTTACCAAATCAACTTGATGAAACGATCGCTTTCATCCATGAGAATATCTTGTATAAAACGATTTTACTTACCTATCGACAGTGCAAGAGAATAAAGTGATAGCCAAAAACTTCAGGATTTTTCCGTGCAGTCGAAACATTTACATAATTAACCACTGGTCTAACTCCATAAGAATCTGTTGCACGTAATGACCTACTAAAACAAATAAAGTAAATATAATTACATAAAACCAAGCCATCAATAACCTGATAAACTATACAAGCATATAATATAAAATATGGTAGCAGAAAATCCCAGGAATGAAAAAAAGGTATTTTTACTTGACGCAGAATGCAGTAGCTGAAAATTGTACAATTCCCACTCAACGCTGCTGGTTAGACAATATTTTCCCAAAACTTTCTAACCATTACAACACTAATGCTGAAATGTTCTATTTGTAAACTTTTAAAAATTTTGTTTCTTAAACTACTTTGAAATACTTTACGGTTGTGATATTTTTAATCATGACTATTATTTAATTTCCGGTGTAGACTGTTTCAACAACAGAAATCGCGTTTCCGGTGTAAAACGTTGATACAATTAAAATTTCTTAAAGAGCCGTCTTCATTCAAATGATTTTAAACTAGAATTCCTCATTTTAGATAAAGATGACTCAATATTAGGGTCGAAGTCTTACAATATTTTAATTGTGTTAGACATGTTTTGGTTCGGTCAGAATACATACAATCAAGTCACCGACCGCGTAAACTAAACAATCATTGTTAGTGATGGTAAGTCAGAAGACAGTGCAAGTAGATACAGTTAAGTTGAAACCTTATTAACATATTGTAATCCACTTGCAGTTATCGCATCAGTTTACAATGCCGTCAAGAAAGTATCTAATTTACCTCCAATTGTAATCGACGATGAATTTCATGTTAGTCATGATACTCTAGGTGATTGACACTGTTAGTTAGTTAGTTAGTTATCGTAAAATATGTGCGTGCTTTCGTAAAACTTTTATTACTTGGTATAAAGGTATAAAATTAAATATAAATGTAGAATCTACGACATTTCGTACTACGATTGTAACGTATATAATTGGGTGCTTATAAATGCAAGTCGTGGGATCTCAAGCTGCTCTTGCTACGATGTAACTCATTAAATATTCCATGTATGTGTTACTGTGAATGTAAGGGAGTGTTAAACAGGCGGTGGATAGATGTTAATGGTTAGCACAGTTATTAGTACAGTATCGTTACTAGTTTACCAAGAACAATTTAATATGGACAAGAAATTTTATTCATTTACTAGTAGTTATACGCGGCTCTATACACAATTTCTTATTAAATAACAGGCACGTCATAGGTTTATCCTTTTTAAATAGCATAATAAAACACTCCGGAAAGAGATGATCATTGGAAGATATTCTAATCGTCTGATCCACTTCAGAATAGATGGACTGTAAGTTTCTTGATCAATCTTTTAGGATCTTGAAGTCGAAGAATCGAATCAATTATATTTCACACGCTATAGTAGATTTTACTTTGTTGCCACGGTGAAAAAATATATACTCGGTCTGAAAAAGAAGCCTACTTTAATAAAAGTTATCTACTTTAGCCCCTTGTAATCTTCTTTAGACCTAACTTAATTTTAGTGTTCCAACTTGCATTGTTGCCCCGAATAAGAAAATATATGCAGACGTTGATCTCAAAGGTCTACTGCCGTCTATTTGTGGCCATTTTGATTTAATTCTGGGCATTTCTTTTGCCGTATTACCATGTGTATCATTATCCAAATCAAGAAAATAATACTTAAATAAGTCTGAAAACTGTTCTTCGGCGAAAAAGCGTCTACTTCCGCTCATTTACATCTACTTACTGTCTAAAGTATCTCTGGCGCTGTAGTAGCGCTTGCTATGTTGTCCAGATTAAGAAATGATACACACAATTTGATCTTAAAAGTTTACTTCGGTTGAAAAGCAACTAATTCCAGTTCTTGTAATCTAATTGTAGTGTAAGATATTTCTAGTGCTATAGTTTTGTTTGCTTTGTTGTTCTCGTGAATAAAAATATAGATACATACGTAGAAGTTAGAAGCCTATTTTGGTCTAGGGGAGAATTCTTCTACTTTTGCTAGAAGGGAGAAATCTGTACCGATTTCATGCAACATTTCAAAATAAACGCTTATAAGGTTTTGCGTCTTGTTGTAATTCTTTGCTGTAATCTGCGAAGAATGGATTTTTGAGGGATGTTATTGTTTATTTCACAGTATTATTTTTGTTCAAGCCACTGTTAAAATGCCATGTTACAATTTCAATGAAGCCCACCACTTTTCAATATCGTGTATGAAAACATTCACAGCTTCGTTCATTAAGATTCGTTTCATAACATTATGTCAATAGTATTTAAAATGCATTCGATGTTTTAAATTCGTCACTGGCGCAATCTGGAGTAAAGGATCTTTGGTATCTGCAACACTAATAATCAACCACTGCTCTATAAATTAAATTTATACAAAATGTTTCAGCCTCTATAACGAACTTCAACAAAGGTGTCAACAGCTGTTTAGTGTCAGTTAAATTTGAAACATAAGTATTTCCACTTTTTCAAATTCCAGAATATTCCAGGCAACTTCTCCAATTTTTCTTTGTATATAAACCGTCCAAGCATATCTACGAATATTGAACGTAAAGAATTAGTCGAATCGGTCAAACCGTTGTCAAGATTTATCACTTAGCAAGATTTTACGATTAATTTGTATTTATCAAATATACTATTTATTTGGTACATAAGGTTACAAGAACCATTTATATCCATAACTATTACAGTATACAATTGTCTAAGTAACGGCCACGGGAACAAGGGAGTATAGAAAGCGGTTTCATGCTGGCCATGCTCAAGTTTCTAATGGCTGAATCAATATTGTTAGGTAATGTTGTTTGACTTGTACTATTGTGTTCGAGCAAGCAATATCAGCACATATTAATGTACAGCAACGATCCGGATAAAAGTATTGTTTTATGATATACTCAGTGTTGTGGTGGTAGGTATATCATTAATGTATGACTTTTCAACAGAGCTTATACGGTTATAAGGAAATTATTAAGCCTATCACTGACTCGTACAACTTCAGTTCTACCTGTCTATTCCGACGATATATTATGGAGATCAAACTGAACTATGCAATTTTTCATGAAACATACTCACCATCAACTTCGATGGTTCATTTCACTCCATGGGATTAGTTTAGCGGTAGGAGTCATTTTTAAATTGTTCCTATGAGTATCCATGATGGAGACGAGAAAATTGCGGATATATAAATTTGTAAACAAACTGGGTATTTTGTGGAGTACTAGGGATTCACTCATAATTATGTCAGACTTGTTTTAATAAATACTTACACTACACATTTATTACTATTAATATATTTACTAATTAAGTGAATTGTTAAAAACTCTATAAAACGCCATAACAATCGGTTTCGTAGTAGAATGTGTAATGAAGCAGTATTTTGTAAATAGTTAGTATGGTATACTAGTATACCAATAATTTATAAAATAGACCATTAATAAGACAAAATCTATGGAACTCCAACTGTCCATTGCAATCATAAATCTGTCCAACCTACAGGTCGATTAAATTTCTCATTAGTCCGCCTCTAATGGTTAGGTTTTAATGAGTGATCTGCTTGAGACCCTAAGATGTTGCACTACTTTGAGTTATAGATTTTTTTGTAGTTTTTTTATTAATCATGTAATTAGTAATTATTACGATTAATTGGTAATTATTACTAATATTCATAATTTGAAGCGTGTTTTTGACTTAGGATTTATTTTCCTAAGAAGGCTTTTATTTGTCTTTGGTTTTTTATAACGATGTCAGTCAATGTGATGGGATATTTATGTGTTGATAGTATCACATAGAGTTTATGCACAAGTTTGTATTCTTTGTTTTAGTTTTAGTCCATTACATAATTATAAAACAAAATCTGTAAAACCCAAACTGTCCATTGCATCCACTTATCTGTCCAGTATTGAGGCTGATTAGGTTAAAAGACTTAAAATATATTTTAAAAATATTTTATTAGCCAGAGTCTATAGAAATTGTCAGGTTTTAATGAGTGAGTTGCGTGAGACCCTAAAATGATGTACTACTTTGAGTTTTAGACCTTTTTGTTACTTTATAATTATTAATTATGTAATTACGACTAGCTGAGTGAAAATGCTACTGTTAACACATGACTTAAAACACACAATTTACCATGGCGTTATTTCTATTACGGCTTTAGGTTATGACAAATAACCTTCAGATTTGTGTCAGTGAGCGCCATTTCTTTCCTTTTGGTTAAAATATTGTCCTATCGTTATTGGTTTTATGTTAGCTATGGTTCCGACAGCAATAATTATAATTTGTTCCACAATTAAAGCAAATGAAAATAAAATTTTTGATAATAAGCAATAGTCTCTATCTGATAATCAAATACGCCATGCTGCAAAATGATTAGCTTATACCCATAGGTCTTTAATAATTTCTAGACAATGCTGTTGATTTGATCTTATTACACAATTATACTACCTCTACCGAATATAACATTTATATGAATACAGCTCTTTGACCCTCAACAACCTCGTGTCTTCCATTTTTTATAATTTGTGTCATTTATGGATCTATAGACATGTTAAATTTACAACACTTTTGTATTATTTATTACACACTTATGGTTGATCACATGCAGATCAGATTTGAATTAATTGCTCTATTCTTTCAATTTTAAAAATCTAATATTTCCCCCAGTTACAAAATAGTTCTATATGGAATGTTTCTATATTTACCATGCAACTGTGCTAATCCGAATACGACTTGTGGATCTGGTAATGATTCAAAAACATCCCAATCTCTACAGTTTTACAAGCATTGTCCATCCTTAGAAATAAAAAAAAACAGTTACTCTCTGATCTTTTAGTACTTTAAATTATTTTCTTTAGAGCGTGACTCCATTTAGTGCCTTTAATTAATTATTTAATTTATTGATCTAAGTCTGTTCTGTTCGTTTTATCTCATTAAGTAATCTTTGTGTTATGAAAATAGAGAATTACAACTATTTGTATCAAATTAATTTTATAATCTATCGTTATTATATTTTAAATTTTAATATGAGGCTAATATAATTGGATAAAATTAGAAGATTTTAATTTTAAACGAGTTTATACTGAACAAAGCACCCGCGGTCAAGTTCAAGATGAAACTATTGGGCAGGTCGAAACCAGCATTTAATGTATTAAACGAGAGAAAAACAAAGTGTAAAAAACGTGGTATCCCTCCTAGAGGCTAGAGACACTCCTGGCATACAGATGAGCGAACTTCCCTTCGATCTGCGGGTTCTGTCAGTGGTTGCCTTTCTTATCCGATCCCTTTCTTATTGTTTTAAAAATTAACGCTTATACAGGTCTACGTTTCTTGAATATAAACTACCAATGTATAAACTCCTTCCTAAGTATATAAGAACGAATTGATCCGTTCAACACATAAGATTTTTAGTCAATAATAATTGATCAACTTGTAACACAATACACACTAAGGAATGCATAGTTGAACGAAATTTTAGTTACATTTTTCTATCGAGAGCACATTAAAATTACTGTTTTCTTTTATTATACTGCTATAAAGAATAAGTACACATAACACAGTAGTATAGCTGTTATGACGTTACAGTGAGGTCGAGGCGATATCGCTTGTGATTGTGTCTAATATCTAGCATACCAAAAAAAACCGGGAGAAAGATTAACTTCTGGCTGGTTTATACCTTCCAGTTGATCATACACTGGTTATAGCGAAAATCGAAGTGTCATTTACATCTGGCAACCCTAAGGAATCTGCACATCACTAACAGTGCATTTTGAGACATTGGGGTGGAAGGGTGGATCGATAAGTCTAATCTACTGCAGACAATTGTTGAAGGGGAAGGAACTCCCTTAGTTTTAAGGACCTGGATTAACACTGACCATGATAGATGGTGGCACTGCATTCGGGTCTGAGGATGACTACGTTGGTCCTGTATTCGCATTCCTCCAGTGTGGCGTCTGATCTTCTCTTCTTAGGTTCGGTTCTTCTCGGTGTTGTAGGCACCTAAAGAAGCATCTTCACAGAGTCAGCATTTTCCGGGAGAATTCGCTCTTTAGATTGTGTGACGAGCAGGAGAAAACTGCTGAATACATACTCTTTGATAGCTTTGAAATAGCACATTAAATAGCATGGAAACGCTTGTCTTTGGTAGTCTAGACTAGGGTGGTGAAAATTCCTAGAAGGACCTAACTGGTTGTTTTCAGTGGTTTGTAGAACTGCTGAAACTGTAAACTGACTGGCCTTATGGCGTACTTCCGGGGTGCTCTAAAGGCCTATAATCCTTAAGCGCATGGCAATAGACCGCCTCCTAGAAGAGAAAACTTGGAAATAGTGACTCCTGCAAGTTTTGAGAGTAAACTCTGGAACATAGATTTCTCCTATTTCAAGATGAAGTGGCTGGGATATAGTGCCCGCTATTCTTCCTCACGGTATCTCGACAAAAGGCGGGCTCTACCCACAACTATATCTTCCTTCTAAATAACTTGTCATTTCGGAAGCAAGTGAAAAGGTCCTTTGAGGAATGAATGCAATAAGAGGTTTTGTAGCTTGTTTGCCTAAGTTTCAAAGAAATCTAACATATGTTGTTCTACCCGTATCGCCAATTTTTGCACACGCTATTTCTATTAGTAAACTGAGTGATTGCTTTTCAGATCAAATCAACGACACATATGCAACATACTCAACATACTTGGTGTTTTAATACTAACATTAATGTTCTCTATTACATGTTATATTTTTGAAGCAGCCTTTCATATTTCTCATTGTACTGTATATTTATATGTTTTAATATCTCATTTTTCTCTCTCTCTCATTCTCTGGAAGGACATTTGGTTGTGTCTATTCCTCTTGTACCCACCACATATTGGGTTGGCCTGTTTTATAATTCGATTTCTAAAATCAAAATTATTCTACAATTAAACAATATTTGAGCAAATTTCAAGACAGTAATGTTGAGCAGCACGAAAGAGCTGTACATTTTTTAAGTTTGCCAACTGTATTCTAGAGATTAAGAGCATCTGAAATGTATTTTAAAATTCTATTTCTATAAATATATTATGTTGGTTTCTTGTTACATTCTTTAACATTTATTTTTGTGGAAAGCTAATACTGATTGTAAAACTCTGTATAGGTGGTTTATATTAAACAACAAGTGACTTGGGTTAACATCCATATTGAGGCTCCTGAGTTCCAAATAGTTGGTTCACCTCGTATGTCCAGCTGCACAGAGTACAACTAGATGGGAGTTTAGATATAAATGGATGTTTTTAGTTTTTCAATGGATAAATTGGGAAATTTAAACAATAAACTAATAACAAATACCTGCTAGTGAGTTTAACATTGTTTAAAACGTTGTCTGCGAGAGAGAAGATGTTTGTATGTAGTACAAGGAAGGAGTACGCCACATCACGCGTCACGTAACAGGCTTCGTGTTACTACTATATGTCATCTGTTAAAATGGCATACGATTCTACTTATAGCTGATTTACAAATGCACGTAAACAGCCTTATCTCACATTACAAATTACATTACATTATTAAAGTGAAATTACACATGGAACTTGATGTTGCTTATATGGAAACGAAGCTTCATAAACATTTTGAGTCTATAGGTCGATTCGTTCTAAATATATTGTGCAGCGAGACAGATATAAATTATTTTTCTAGATCATCAAGTTATGGGCTTCCTTATCGCTCAGCTAATAATCGGAAACGTACGCCTGTACGAGTACATCTGCTACAAACAATGTTCATGTTTTATATTTCGTTGGAATCAGGCTAATAAAAAATGTCTTTGTATTTGACATTTGTTACCTGTAATCTTCACAATTTACTTAACAACCAAAATGTATGATGTAACAATTATTATGAAGAAGAAATTTCAACAAATAATATAATATTTTTTATATTTTGTGAACATTTTTTCAAATACAGTTTCCAGAACAATTTAGAAACCTTACTTGAACAAAAGGTAATGTTTTATCTTTAGCGCAGAGGTTTGTTACATAATTATACAACTTACATAAACAGATTTTGTACCTGTAATATTCCAGTATTCTGACTGAAACACATACTGGCTTTAATAACGTGCAATTATACATATTTGAAGGTTTGTGGTACTGACACTATTTTTTTCCGGATACAGCCTTGCAAAAGAAGAACTAAAATGTCATTACATACTGCAGGTATCAAGCTAAGATACTTATATAAATTTATTAGAATACTGTAGTTCCGTCATATAAAAATTAGTCTTTGTGCCATGGACTTTGTTTTTTTAAATGTAGTCTTACAAAAGAGGTATTGTAATGGGTTTACACCTTACTTGCGTTGATCAAACAATTGTGGTTCATTGAATTTAAGTAAAACCAGTAATTCAACAGTATTGAGTTGCTGCATTCGTGACAAAATGAAATTTAACAAATATACGAAAAACGTGAGGTAAAAGTGAAGTAGGATGAGGAAGGCTTAACTTTAACGTGGGCCATTTCTTGTGTAGTCGGAGTGCACTTGGCCATCATCCCTATACTCTCGCCCAGGGCCCACTACACAAATCGTGGACCTCACCTCTCTGCGGACTGCCTGGTCACACGGCTTCTACCGAAATATGGGCTCCACTTGAAAGCTTTAAACATATGATGTATTTCTTACTGTACTTGGTTTAACGAAATTAAAATGTAGGACTATTAAGATATGCTTAATTATAACAAAACTCAATTAACCTAAAAACTATGGTCAAAGGAAGCTCAAATGAGATAAAAATGGATGATTTCTATGACATAGATTGATTGTCGTCGTTAATAACCTATAGCTTTTATAAGCCTCCATTTTGAGGGTTTATTTAATATACAAACCTACTCGTTTGAATGTTATAACAAACTATGATACTAGAATACCAAGTGTTGCACAATAGACAAGAGTAGATGTTGTAGCTATTGGCGCAGTGTAGCGAGTACAGCGCAAGATAACGGGTCAAGCTACATCGAGCGTGGTTGCTGCTGGGATGGGTGACCACTCAACGATCCTTTCCTTGCAAGCGGCGTTTTAAGCCATTGGTCCCCAAGTCAAGTATCAGAGAGGGCTTCTTAGCCCTAACTTTGTCCAGTGGAATAAGACATACTTTACTTTTTTTACTAATGGCTTTATTCTACTTGTGCTTTTAACTCATACAAAATATCCATTACGTATTTAATCTTTGCATAACAGATCTGTACTTAAAATCACTAATTTGAAAAGCAGTTAAAAGCACAAGTTATTAGTAAACCAAAAATCCAAAAACCAAAAAATTTCCCCTCTGGCTTTACATTTAATTCGTAATTTTCATCTTTTGTAAATTCTCAATCATTATAAGTTATCATTACATATCCCAATCCCACAACCTCATGAATGAAGGCGTTGGACTTGGATTTGAGTTAGATGTAGTGCATTTTCAAAATAATACTGTGTGACCGAAGCACTTTTTATCAGTAATTTGACCTTGCACTACATCACCTCTTCTGCTGTTTTATAAGATCCTCGCACATGCCTATAAGGATGGGCAGAATAAAGCTAAAAAATTGGCATCTCCTTGTTTTAAAAATTAAAAGTTTGCTTGTTTGAGTATCTTTTGAGATACTTATCTTAAGATAAATGTACACACGAATTCAGTTTAAATATATGCGACTTTATAATGTCAGTTTTGAAACACATATTTGATCTATACTTCCCATACCGATTCACAGAGTAAACCAGAAAACAAAGTTTATTTTTATTTACTGTGTTGTTTATATAGGAGGTTCCGGGAGTACTAGGTTTCTTAAATCTGCAACAACACTTCAACAATTAAAGCATTTCATAAACATCGCTCCACTCTCAAGTGGCCTGAGTGCACTTCGCTCTCGGTTGCTGAATGCAAATTGGCTCGTTTGTGTAGAATTATCATTGTTACATCAAAGCCTCTGATATCCTGATCTCGTAAGCTTACGTTCCACCATGTTTTACATACACCAATGTTCTGCAGTTCATTACTGCGAAACGAATAACAACAGTCTCACGAACTTCAAATATCACAATGAGGGTTCTTGTACTGAATATATTAATTACATGAATAAAACATTAGATTTAATTTTCTTAATGTATTCGCCTTTTCAATTAGTATGCAATGAAAAATGTTATATTGTAAAATACCTAATGGTTGACCATTTTATTTAAGCTTTGTTTAGTTGCTTACATTAAAATTGTGGGTGTTATTAAAAATTAAACATCTTGCATGCATTTTAATAGTTTACGTTCTATTCTTCACATAATTTTGTATATTCGCTGAAAAAAATTATTATATACATTATTAATGTATTAACTATACTTAATGGAATTGTATAGGATGGAGTTAATTCCAAAAGTGAAAATACGTTTTGTAAATGCATTTGTCGAATTCCAAAGTCCGCGATCATTTCCCGAAATGAAGGAACGAAACAAATACTAGCTGGATGTGGCTTTACACACATTTTCCCTCGTTACAAGTAGGAAATCTCATCCAACTTCTTTTATAATTCCACCAAAGCAATTGTGGGGCAATAACTGGCAGACATCTCCATCACCTGAACCACCTTTTAAGTGGAGTGTAACGTCAGTTTAAAACTCGGTGTGTCGCACTGCTGAAACAGCAGAGGTACCCCGTTTCTTAGTAAGAACCAATAACTTCAGTTACAATTTTCATAACCCTTGTTTGAGTACGTCTGAAAATAAATTTTAAAGTTACGAAAAATCTAACATTGGAAAGATTGATCTTCTAACGAGGAGTCTTTTGTTTTTGAATCAACGTGTTAATATGAGTGGGTTTAAGTTGTAAATTAAAAGAAAAAAATACTTAGGCTTCATTTAATTAAGAAACCGTATTCCCAAACTATAAAGTGTTAGGCATTATATTTCATCGTGATATTCATTAACTACTGAAGGTTTTGCACTTGACTTAAAGATCTTGTATAACACAATTAGGATTACTTTGGAAATAAAATTCATTTTCCTACATGCATATGTTTGTTCAGTTGGAACAAAACAATGAAATAAATAATCAAATAAACAAAAATACATTTGGAGTTTATATTAGTTGTTCGATATAAACGAGAAATGATTACTTGTAAAGTACATTTTAATAATACATACACAAATTAATTCAGACATTTAATATTCGATTACCACATGTATTCAGGGAAGTATTGCGATTTATTTGTTTCTAGTAACTCACTAGATATAATGTAGTTAGAGAAAAATTAAGATTACACTTTTTAATATATACCTCTAATTCAGCTGATCAAAACTGCAGCTCTCTTCCAGCGATGCCGGTGACCAGGTTTTATACCAGTGTCTTGTATTAGTAATGTTTTAGTCCGTTAACTAGTCGATCGTCAAATCTTCATGAAATAACTACAACCCATTTTTTAACTTTCAATGTTAGGATACTGATTCATAGCCCATCGCGGACTTCTTTGAGTATGTATTGCTGTTCATTAAATATTTGGCCAAGTAAAATCTTCAAACACTAAGGACGTATTGTCAGTAAAGACAAAACTTTTGTTATCCATATTCACACTGCACCGACATATAGGTTATATTAAAGACATGGCCATATATCATTCCCTATCATATGCCATAGTCATAGGCCAGATCGTCAGAACGCACATCTCACGCAAAAACCAGGCAAATACGCTGCTTGCTACCACCGAAATAACTCTGAAATCACTCTAGCTATTTCAAAATGTTCATGATATGAAAGGTATATGATTTCCTATTGACAGGCTTAATTAATTAACGGCAACGGGGACAAAAGGGCCTTGTCAAGTTAAAACCATTTACTCATTTTTCTTGCATCACTATCAACTGCAGGAGAAGGCCCGCCTATCCCTTGATACATTTATACATAAAGAGGTTCCCTTGTATTTGGCAAGTTTAAAGAACGTAGATTGTGGAAAATAATGGCATCTCAGCAGCCAGATTATTCATCGTCAGGATCTTCAGGCAGATCTTCAGTTATAGAGCTTGAGTCGAGTCCCCAATTATTCATATTCCTTTTAACTACCCAGTTCGCAATAAAATGTATTTTACTCACATATTTTGTGTTATTGTCTGTTTGGCAACTAACAAATTTCTCTAAATTAAAATTATTCTTTTTATGTTACAAGTCAGCATACCTCCTTTAGATAATTAGCAAGCTTCTACTATTATGTTAATTATTAAACTGTATATCGGTTTGATTTGATTGTTTTTATACGATGATTTTAAAGCTAAAATAAAATGGTTGTTTTAAAAACATTTACTTATTTTATAGCGGTTTCTAATAGAAATGGTGATTAAATTCAGTTCAAGATTTTAAATATATATATATATAAATGTTTGTGTTTGTGTGTGTGTGTGTGTGTGTTTTATTGAAATTAGATGTATGCTATTATTATAAAAACAGGCTATATAACCATTTGTAGCAAGATATCTAACGTTCAGTGAAACAAGAAATCAGTAACACTACGTTTCGAGATCTGCAATCTGATCTCTTCTTCAGGTAAAGAACTAACCTAATACATAATTACAAACTAGGTTAAAATAAACAAATCTTACCAAATCGTTGTGGCACGCCTAAGTCAAGAATCACAACCTACATGTTGTTTGTCAACTTCACTAACTCTATAAACATGCACTTAATAAAAAACATACAAAACACTAATCATTAAAACTTAACTACGTTTTATATAGCCATTTTTTAAGGCCATATGTATGGCCTTACCAAAATCCACAAACCTACCATCCCTCTCCGGCCTATCATTAGTTCCCGTGATTTACCTTGCAGGGAATTGTCTAAAGTCCTCTTGGACATCTTAACGCCATTGGTAGGAAAAACGGACTCTTTCATCAAAAATTCCAGGGATTTTGTAGAGAAGTCAAAATCCCTAAAGTTGACTGAAACTGACAAACTGGTAAGTTTTGATGTCGAAAGTCTATTTACAAATGTACCAGTTCCAGAAACTCTCGGAATTATTAAATCACGTCTCAAAGAAGACCAAACATTAAAGGATAGAACTAAACTTCCCATGCCAGTAATTATGGAACTGTTAGAACTATGCACTCAATGCAATTATTTTGAGTTAGAGGGTAAAATTTACCGTCAAGATGAGGGGATGGCAATGGGTTCTCCACTGTCTCCTATTTTCGCCAATATCTTTATGGAGGAATTTGAGCGAATAGCTTTGGCTTCAGCTCAGTTCAAACCGAAGATTTGGTGGAGGTATGTGGGTGATACCTTTGTTATTTTTTCTCATGGAGACATTGAATTAAATAATGTTTTGAATCACATTAATAGTATTTCTCTTTCCATCCGCCTCACAATGGAAGTGGAAGTCCAAAACAAGCTTCCCTTTTTGAATGTGTGTGTATTAAGAGATAGGGATGTCCTTAAGACAACTGTTTTTCGAAAGATAACACACACAGGAAAATATTTAAATTATCAATCCAACCATCAAAAATCTGTCAAAGAAGGAGTAGCCTACTCGTTGTTTGATAGAGCAAAGAGCTTGTGCTCAGATAAAGATGGACTAAAAGAAGAATTTAAGAAAATTGAATCGGATCTCAGAAGCAATAGATACCCTCAATTAGTAATAAATAAGTGCAAACGAACCAGAAGAATCATTCCTGAGTCAGAAAAACAGAATTGTGATAAATGTGCGTTTATGTCAATCCCTTATGTGCCGGGATTATCGGAGAAAATTAGAAGAGTAGGTAGAAAGTACAACATTAGAACCGCGTTTAAAACACACAACACTCTTAGACAAAGTCTCGTAAAAACAAAACCAAAAAATGGCACACAGGATTCCAAAAACTGTGTTTACAGTATAAAATGTAGTTGCAATAGGGAATACATAGGCGAGACAAAAATACCACTAAACGTAAGGACAAAAGAGCACAAAGAAAACACGAGCAAGGGTCTCACAGAAAAGTAAAAAATTGCACACCATTGTTGGTCCGAAGACCATCATATGAATTGGGATGAAGCCAACATAATACATCGGGAACCACATTTCTTCAAAAGGAAATTAATTGAGGCAACATACATTAAATTGGCAGACCAACCAATCAGTCAACCACAGTCGAGATTAGGCCGCTTTGGTTGCCAATTCTAAAAAATGAACTAAAGAAAAAAACCAAAAGTATCAAACGGATCAGATATTTGTAATAAACCAATGCGGAGTCACAATATGGTTTTAAGAAGTTCATCTCGCACGAACCAATAATAAGGAAAGGGCCTATTCCTGTCTCCCTTCCCTTTTATTTCCGCCATCTTGTTTTAGCCAGCCGTGACGATTACCATTGGCTAGTCCCTCTGGTCAGTCGTAGGTGGTTAGTAGACGAGTGAAGACGTATTGTGACCTGTATTCCGTAGTTAAGTTTTCATGATTAGTGTTTTGTATAGTTTTTTATTAAGTGCATGTTTATAGAGTTAGTGAAGTTGAAAAACAACATGTAGGTTGTGATTCTTGACTTAGGCGTGCCACAACGATTTGCTAAGATTTGTTTATTTTAACCTAGTTTGTAATTATGTATTAGGGTAGTTCTTTACCTGAAGAAGAGATCAGATTGCAGATCTCGAAACGTAGTGTTACTGATTTCTTGTTTCACTGAACGATGGCAAATGTCCGGAAAAATCCTGTTTCCTTCACAATCCTTCCATCGTCAAAAATAACCTTCAAACAAAGAATATCTAACGTCACAATTTACAGGGGAGTAATTGGATCCGATGCACAATTTGCAGTGATCGTCCAATTTAGTTCCAATCGAATTTTAGCTCTATATCCTGGTTACCAATTGCCCGCACAACATGAAGAGTCTTTTCACTATGAAGTGAGTACAGTTGCGTAACGGTCAGTGATAACAGTGTGTACATTAACTGTACTGTAATCTTATGTTTGACCTTAACCTTGCTCTGAGAGATCAGTGGTCTAGGAACTACCGGTGACTCACGACCCTGATACAGGCTCGGACAAACCGCACAGCACCACCAAGAATGTCAATATCCAGTTCGCCCATTACAATTATATTCTAGTTACAGCTTAATTACTGAATTAAGTCGAGCCTTACCTTACATTCACTCAAAAAAATATTATGTAAAAACAGATTTTAATACAAATTATGCTCAAGAAATGTCAAAACCATTAATTGACTTTTTAGAAGCTAAATCAACTTTAACGATCTCAAACGATAAAAACGTAAGTACACCGCGATATGGAACAGCAATAGATGCTGTGTTTACAGGATATTTAGCAAGATTTTGTTCTAGTAATTTTTCAGTTTCAGTTATTATAAATTCATAATTTGAAGTAGTTATTTCTGAAATACATGATTGTAGTGAAAATGATGCTGACCAAAGTATAGCAGCTAATATTAACGATAATAATAAAAAATTATAAAAATTTACTACAGTACTTTCATATTTAGAAGGCAGTGATCATTGTAATATATTAAATGTAAAAAATTACAACAAAATATTTACCTATAATATTATAAGAAAATACACAACTTTTTATGTTAAAGAATTGAATGTCTCATAATATTTTAAACATTTAATAAGTATCAAACTTACTGTTTCAAGATATACATTAACAGCCTGTTGTAAAAGTAGTCACTTATGTCGATCCGTCACGCGACTGATTGTCCAATGTTTCCTCTTATAAATTCATTTATTGTCACCAATTATGATTATTATACTGGAAGGCAATAACCAGTTTTGTTTTGTTAATTTTATTACAAAAGGTCTACATTTAATACTGTTTGAAACAATATTAATCATTTTATAATTCTTAATAAATTTTAAATTACTGATATACAGGCTTTTCTGGGTACTCTTATTGCAACTGGACGATAATTGGACGAACAATCTTGGTACTCGTAGTTAGCACTCGGTGAGCCCCCGTCATCGAACTTCACCATCAGTATCCGTAAAAAAATTAATATTTATATTTTCGTAGTATTGTTAAGTTGTTAAGCCATTCAGTGAGTTTCTAATTCTGCCCTCTAAGAGCCTTATTGTTGTTCTGCACATCGTCAACTAAAGCAAATTGCTGTTTCTCATACGTACACTTATTACACAAGAGAACAAAAGATAAACAAATACATTTTCCAGTATCTCATAATGTACAAACAAAAACTACAGTTGGAATTAGAATATACACACTAGGAAGTTTTGGTGTAGTTTATTCCCATGAAACCGGGCAGTTTTAAATGAGCAATGCCTAAAATCGACACTTATACAAGATTTTTTAATGCAGAAATACCATTACCTATAAGGTTCCTTCGCTTATCAGTAATTAATCAATAACTCAGAACACCAGAACAATTTACCCACCCTTGAACTTCCCCTTACTTTCACTTCTGTAAAAGCTATGGACGACTACGAGGGGGGTGCATTGTCAGGTACAGTGGCCTACCTGAGCCGTCAGGTCGGGACAAACAAAGCCTGACATATGGCGGAGTGGCGTGTTATCTGCACGGCAGGTGGCAGGTGGGGTGAGGCGGTGGGTGTGGGGAGAGAGGGGCACCTGCGCACAGCTGATCAATACGATGACCTTGACGTTATCAGCTGACTGTGACTGAGCGAGTCACCCAGTCAGCGAGACGCCAGTCGGCGCTGCGCCTCCGCACGGTGAGCTGTCGGTACGTGTTCGCGTGTGCTTCAATAACAGGATTTCCCCTCGTGGTTCCAGGCGATTCGTAACTAAATCTTCTCGCCAAAGTCGCTGTCTAAACTAAGGTAATTTTGGTTTTGTTATCAACTACAAGAATATCGTCAATTATACCTACAACCCCCCCCCCCCCCACTGCCACAACAACCCACAAACTGGAATAATCAGGTTTCCAGCTCGATTTTAATTTTGTACATTACAAGTACCTAACAAGTTTCAAAAGTATTCTAGCAATTATAAAATATTATGCTGAAATACATTAAACCTCAATAAAAACAAATTAATTACATGCGTATGCTTTGTTGTATAAATTGTATAATTCATTGGTATTCTAGTCTGTGAAGGTTATAAAAATGATAGTAGAAAATTAATTTTTACAATCTAAAAATGTCTGATTTATTTAATGAAGGCCCACAACTCAGTCTTAGAAAAACCAAGCAACAAATTTGATTTAAAGTACTTTCTTAAATCACCATTGTAATTATGCATTATGTTTTACGCACATAGTTGGTCTGAACTATACATGGCGCATTTAGGCGTTCTTCTGATAAAGGCGTACAAAGTTTAAAAAAAAATCAAATAGAACGCTAAGCAGTACACATTTAATTCTTTCACAACGTTTATACCGTTTTAGTTAAATAACATATTGCATGTTATAGAATTTAAATATTTCTTACATTTCTCCAAGTATTTTAGTAGCATTTAAATTCTTCAATTAAAGGTAGTATTATTTATTTATGAATAGGTTATAACACTAGATTCATAAAGTTCAAAAAATGTTTGATGTATTGCTGCGCATGTAATTGATTGTCTGTGTATCTATTGAAAGAATATTTATTTCCAACAGCAAAATTATATTACATTTGTAGTTGTAATTTGTACAAAAAGAATCTATAGCTAGTTATATAGCGGATTACTCTTAAATTATGATAATGTACTAACATTTAATACTGTTAGGATACACTCAACCCCTTTAGCGGATACGCATAATTATGTTTGTAATTACTACCAGTTAATTATTTGATTCAGTTGCTACAGTTATTTAATTCATTGTACACATTAACTTGATTGTTAAAATAGTTGGGTTAACTTACTAAAATATTTTAAGTACATCATTTTAACATTTGGTGTTATAGCATTACATATTTATATCCCAAAACATATTAGTTATCAAAACTGTTAAATTATTATTTGAGAGCCACGATTAACGGTAAACAGCCCAAGCACGACGAAGTTGGAGAGTGCTTGTAGAGGCAGAGATAAGTACAAGCTCTTGTATAAAGTAAGAGAGCTCATCTCCGACATCAGCCGTCACTCATACTCGAACCTTCTGTCTAAATATCACATTTAGTGTTAGAGGGTTTCCAGGAAACAAATATTAGTTGATACCACTTTACTGCAACGATGAAAGTAGAAGTCAAGATCAATAATAGGTTAGGTTATTCGTAGATGATTGTTCAACGAAACGATCTGCTCCAAAGTCTCAACACGTCACATCGCCAACTCAATTACACGCTCGATGTCTGTAGCTCGCGGTCTGTCAGCTCTGGTTGCTGTTGCTATCACTTTACTGCAACGATGAAAGTAAAAGATAAGATCAATAGAAGGATACGTTACTCGTAGATGATTGTTCACCGAAATGATCTGCTCCAAAGTCTCAACGCGTCACATCGCCAACTCAATTACACGCTCGATGTCTGTAGCTCGCGGTCTGTCAGCTCTGGTTGCTGTTGCTATCACTTTACTGCTACGATGAAAGTAAAAGATAAGATCAATAGAAGGATACGTTACTCGTAGATGATTGTTCACCGAAATGATCTGCTCCAAAGTCTCAACGCGTCACATCGCCAACTCAATTACACGCTCGATGTCTGTAGCTCGCGGTCTGTCAGCTCTGGTTGCTGTTGCTATCACTTTACTGCAACGATGAAAGTAAAAGATAAGATCAATAGAAGGATACGTTACTCGTAGATGATTGTTCACCGAAATGATCTGCTCCAAAGTCTCAACGCGTCACATCGCCAACTCAATTACACGCTCGATGTCTGTAGCTCGCGGTCTGTCAGCTCTGGTTGCTGTTGCTATCACTTTACTGCAACGATGAAAGTAAAAGATAAGATCAATAAAAGGATAGGTTACTCGTAGATGATTGTTCACCGAAATGATCTGCTCCAAAGTCTCAACGCGTCACATCGCCAACTCAATTACACGCTCGATGTCTGTAGCTCGCGGTCTGTCAGCTCTGGTTGCTGTTGCTACTACTTTACTGCAATGATGAGAGTAGAAGACAAGATCAATAAAAGGATAGGTTACTCGTAGATGATTGTTCACCGAAATGATCTGCTCTAAAGTCTCAACACGTCAGATCGCCAACTCAATTACACGCTCGATGTCGTGTCGCTCGCAGTCTGTCAGCTCTGGTTGTGGTTGCTTTCACTTCACGGAACTATTCAAAAACTTTAACAAAAAACAGTTAATAATGTTTATGCATTTTTAGTTATTCTAAATAAATTGTACGGTATAATCTGTACTTGTTTTAAAGTGTAGATAATGGAAAACGCTAAATTAAATTTAACATTCTTTTATACATTCATAATATTTTGTATTGGTATATTTATTACGTCGTTCCTCAAAGCAAATTAAACTAATAACACATTCATTGTTAGTATTATTTCATACATAATATAATCTGCGTTTTAAAATGTAGGAGTAAATATCTTTGGAAAAATTTTTAGTTGTAAAAAATAAACAGTGGCAAAGTTACTTGAGATAAGAACACTTCGCTAAACGGTCAATTCGAGAGCTGTTAGATTTTGTTTTAGAAGTATATTCAGTAAATATTCAACATTTTAATTAGGTTCTCAGGTTGAATCCTTTGGATTGCTCATTCAGAAATTAAACACAAGCCTGAGACCCGGGAGCTTGTGTCTTTCGATCTTTGCGTGTGACTCAGCACGAAAACGTAACGATGCCTTTTGTCGCGTTATGTACGTGAATGTCTTCTGTCACAAATCTGTTTGTCTGTGTACACGATATCTCGTAAGCTATGTGACCTGTGGACTTGAAATTTTGAATGAAGCTTAATTTTTTCTACACAGACAACATTTTATTTGAATATGGTGCATACTCCATGGGGTTTTGGCTCAACGTTAGAAAACATTTTTACATTGGTCTTATGGGTAACCATGATAACAACGAGAAAATAGTATACGAAATAAATGTATAAACAAAATTATTTCAATTATATGACATTTTAGAAAATGCCATGTAACAACCCCAACCATGAGACATCGTCTTTTAGTGCCTTGTTGCGTTGCGTTTTATCATTGAAACACTGCTATGAAGCCCAACTCAGTGAACAGAAATGTGAATGTATAATGTGGCAAGATATCTCGAGAAAGATTTCATCCGTAGTCTTTACATTTTGCTCGAAACTTAATCTCTAGATATACAAGAATGATTTCTATGATTGTGCATGTCTAATCATGGAATTTGGAGGAGCTTCACTTGTCACTCAGTAAGCTGGAAGGATTTCTCTTTGGTCTGCACATCTGTAAACGATCTGTACGACTTAGTCTATTTGTCTTTAGTCTATATCTAGAATGAAATTATCAATAGATTTTAAATTTTGCAAGAAGCCTGTTATGCGACACGTGGTGTGGTGTAGCTACTCTTACCTCGTTTACCGAGATTCTACGCAAATTATTAACGACGGATGGTTTCATATTTAACGAGTTATGAAAGATATTTTGGGATGTCCCGTGACGGCAAAATAGGAAGAGGTAGAGATTATCTTCTCATATATATATATATATAGTATATTTATTCTCCTGAAAATTCCTACACCGCTCTATAGACTTAAATCTCCTCAGGTTTGTGTCTATTACTCTACCTTCAGATGTTACACCACCATTACTCTGTTTATTGTACCATTATATTGAAAAAGTATATATCAAGAACTCAAAGAACTCCAATTTGTTTCGATTCAACCTGACAAACTAATCATGTAACGTTACTGTCAGCGGATATATATCTCGAATTTATATTATACACGCCGTATTAATGACCTATATTATGTATGAGTTTCATATACTAAGAAGAGGACTCAAACCATGACAGGTAACCTCATTTCTAGAATTATAACCTTACACATTTCAATCCAAAACAGTACAATTTTATTTCCAATTATGGCTAGACGCATTTTCTTTGTTAGTTTAAAATTGACATAGAACTTCTGGTAGAATTTGTCTGGGGTAGTTCGTTTTTGAATTTTGAATTTATTTTTACGCCAGTTTAGTAACCCAAGTTTTCAGATTTTTATCAGTTAACTTAATGTAACTTGCTTAGTTTACTTTTACCCCAGAGCAGTAGACTATCGTTAGATAACATCACTCGGAAGTGACTGTATAGAAATGATAAACTGATGTGAGAGGGCTGTAAATGGAGCTACCGTATGTAATATCGGCGAGTTGTAAATCAGTTCGGAGCCTTGCCTTCCTTATCCGGCCACAGGAATAGATCAAAGCGAGCTCCGAGCTCCTGGGCCACAGGATTGCCCTCGCATCGCCCTCGACCTCGCATTCGGATATTATAACACAGGGCCGGTCATATACACATCAAAGCCGTTATCCGCCATCTGGACCGGCTCGGAGGTGTGCTACGGTTTACCTCTTATTTATTTTTAGTCCACAAAATCATTCTACGTAGCCGGCAAACGAGTTCTTACTGAGAGCTAGCAAAGTCTAAGATCGATGTTCCACGGTTGTACGGAGGAATGCCCGCCCGCTAGAGATCGATGTGGCGCCGCATACTTATGTAGCACGCTACCCGAGTTATTTATTGTCGTGTTTGCAGTAAACAACAGATTTCTTTGATACGATGACACGGTGATTCTTAACAAAAGTGAGTGTTCACAAGAAAACGTAGGTTTCATACAACTTTACCAACATTTTTAAACGAGATTTCTTGTTGGCCCCAAATATTGTTGTTAATTATAACTTCGACAATTTTCCATCGTTTTCCATTGTCTTTTAAGGTGTTAAAAGACGACACTAGAATGTATTTTCTAAACTTTGACGAGCTTAAAGCCAATTATTGATTTGCGCTTGTTTAATTCTACGCATTAATAATAATAATAAATACGCATAAAGTCTTTTCGCACCAGAAGAATAGGATGGATTACAATTATTACACGTAGTGACTGCAAATGCTCAAAGTGCTGTTATATTTTCAAAGCGCCCCTTGTTAACGATAAATTTAAAAATAATGGTTGTAAAAAGATTATTCTTATGTTTCCAAATAATCACTAAACCGCTAACATACGAGACCGCTCGTATACATTTTGTTTTTCTTTAAATGATGTCTCAAATCCAGAAGCAGTGTTATTTGTCCATTTTATGTCAGTTAATCCTAGTAGTAAGTAAATTATCCTTTAGTAAGTAAAGTGACAGTGTATCATTATCAGAAGAAAAGAACTTGGAAGGTGCAAGGTAGGTGGAAAGTCGCTTCACGTTAAGGCAGGTGCTTAAAGGTGAAGTTTCTCTATATTACGCACTCTCGCTTTAATGGCCTACGCTTAAGGTTCTCATCTTATTTTCTTTGGCTTAAGAGTTTGTTTTATCGCAGGACTCCTGCTAACTCAAGGGCAAGGGCCAACTGCTCTACTCGTAGGCCAACCATCGAACCCTAGAACTAACCACCCTACCCGAGAGAGCTACAGCTAACAGCTACAGTATACACTTTTGAAATAAAATCAAATTATGCAGTTCATAGAAGAACTGGATATGCATAGTTCTGGGTTTTATAGTTCTATGAAATTGATAGTTCAGTGATGCTAGAAGCAGTAGAGCAGGAATTTTAATTCGACTTTACTAAGAAACACTAGTAATAAATAATCCGTCATATTCTGTATTTCTGAGAAATATACGGTACAACACTCAATAAGCATGCATTACCAGTTTTATAAAACAAACATGTATAGTTTTATTACGTTCGTGGATAAGTTTCCGTATGTTTGAGGAGCTGGATTTTAGTCATGAATAAACAAGCAAACAAATTTACTTTTTGTGGAGGAATTATAACAACAACTGTGAATAATTTACATTAATAACTGATTATTAACTGGTAACCATGATTTAAAACACTATTTCAACTTTAATTACACATGATTAAACATTTATGATTACAATCCATCACAAACGTCATGTTTATTGGACCAGGAATACCCAAGCTGTTATTATTTTTTACATATATTCTGGCGGCATTAGCGTGTGTTTCTAAAAAAAATTTAAAATGAGAATGAAAATAAAGTGAGTGAGATTTATCCTGCCCAAAGATCAAAACAATGCAAAAACGCAATTTATTTTAGTCTCAAGAATGCTTACAAAATACTGATTGGTTTGCGTTAACCTTTGTAAATTTGTAATAACATTATATTTATTCCCACTTTTGCTCATATTTCATTCATAAAGTATAAAACTGAGAACAGTGAAAGACATTAGAATGCTTACCGCACTAAAAGAAGATGTATGTTGTATTCAATTCCAAAATCTAGTGGAGGGAGAGATGTTGATAAACGATGTGACGCAAGTACGCTGCGTGGCTGGCTGAACATTCATCACGCTACAAGCACTCAAGTAACGAACACAAGCTGGTACTTGATACATTCTGCGATCGCTCCTGAAAACTGTGTACGTTCACTATCAGCCTTGACTTGTGTGACGCGAGTACGCTGCGTGGCTGGTTGAACATTCATCACGCTACAAGCACTCAAGTAACGAACACAAGCTGGTACTTGATACATTCTGCGATCGCTCCTGAAAACTGTGTACGTTCACTATCAGCCTTGACTTGTGTGACGCGAGTACACTGCGTGTCTGGCTGAACATTCATCACGCTACAAGCACTCAAGTAACGAACACAAGCTGGTACTTGATACATTCTGCGATCGCTCCTGAAAACGGTGTACGTTCACTATCAGCCTTGACTTGTGTGACGCGAGTACGCTGCGTGGCTGGCTGAACATTCATCACGCTACAAGCACTCAAGTAACGAACACAAGCTGGTACTTGATACATTCTGCGATCGCTCCTGAAAACGGTGTACGTTCACTATCAGCCTTGACTTGTGTGACGCGAGTACGCTGCGTGGCTGGCTGAACATTCATCACGCTACAAGCACTCAAGTAACGAACACAAGCTGGTACTTGATCCATTCTGCGGTCGTTCTAGAAAGTTCTGAACGTTTATTCTCCGCTTTGATAGAAGTCGTCAGAAGGCATGCCAATACCCCTCGTTTTGTTTTAGCACCCGGGAAGCAACTGCTAAAACAGAAAATATATGTTTTAACTACAGCTTCTATAAGACTGCCAGAAGTAAAAAATGTCATATGAGTTATTTTCTTGTAATTCTATGTAATTTAAATATTTCTAGGTTGGACCTGTTGAATAAATTTAAAAAGCTGCCTATGATAATACCTCGTTTCATGTCAGTTACAAAGGATTCTGGACATCATGACTGTAACGTTTCTCTTATAAGAGAACGAAGTTAACTTTAAATTTATACGTTTTTTTCCCAATGTATGCTTTATAGCCTAATCCCCATCTAAGTTTTGTACGTAGTAAAGTTGGGAAGTACATATTGCTTGATCCTTCTTTACAAAATTTGTATCCAAAGATGACTGCAGTTAAAATGATTTTCCCCAGTTACTGGGGTGTCAGTTTTTAACACGAAATTTAGTCAAAAAAATACTTCCTAGATAACTTTTGATTGACTGTCTTTAGTTACGCTTTTCTGTTTTTCTATGGGCTTTTCCTGGCTACCATGCTCGGTAAAGGAATGTGCGTTTGTTGTTGTATGCTCTTTTTAGCCCTAATTCGTGAACAAAAGCAGAAAGTTGCATTAACAAAACCTTTCTTCTAAAAACAATAAAAAAGTGGTCTGCAGCAAATATAGAAACCCAGAATAAACGTGACCAAATGCAATCAATATTAGTTTTTAAAAGTCAATACTGTGACGCTCCAATACAGCTGTTAATCATAACTTTAGACCTGAGTGAGCCAATGGCGATCATTACAACTTTTCCATTGTCAAATATAAAACTCAAAAATGTGAGGTTACTTAGTTGAAATTTAAGTCATTCTGCTAACTTCACTTTTCAATAAGGACGAGTGACACGCGAGAGTAAAGACCAAGCTGTGAGTACAGACAAGTTTGTTTCTATTTGTAATGCTTCTTTGCTGTAGAGATCATTCTCAGAGCGCTTAATGCATTTCTCATGTATTTAAAGAATGCAACTCGGTCCCGGGGTTGGTTGCAATATCTCTTAATACTAGTATATAGATTTTATGTACTACTTAGAGTAGTGCAAGATTTAGATTGAAACTAGCCGAGAACTAAATCACATAACGTGTAGTGATGACTTTGTTTTAGTCTGCTTTTTACCTAACTAAAACAAATTTACATACTTTTTTAAACTGCTGTATTGCATTTCATACTTTATTAAAAAAACTATATTGACGCAACTGCTCTACCATGTATTTACTACAATTATTGAGAAAGCACACTATTGATTCGGTAACCGGACTCTTTGACTCCCTCCGTCTCATCCCTTTATCGAGGGTTGCTAAGTACAAGTGGGACAAACACGCAAGCCTTTACCCTGCAAGGGAAGATACAACCCTTGTCTACTAGACACTGTTTTGACACAACTGCTACGCCGTGTACTTATTAAAACTATTCGGGAACCACACTATTGATTCGGTAACCGGACTCTTTGACTCCCTCCGTCGCATCCCCTTGTCGAGGGTTGCTAGGTACAAATGGGACAAACACGCAAGCCTTTACCCTGCAAGGGAAGATACAACCCTTGTCTACTAAACACTGTTTTGATACAACTGCTATACCGTTAACGATTCTTGTGTGTATTCTATTTATCTTAAAGTATCAAAGCTTATGTAATTTAGCCAAATACTGTCCTATTCACGTACTAATGACGGCGTATTATCGCTTGATCTATCCCATTCTCACCAACAGTTTGGTGCAGTGAGTAGCCACCGCAAATTACCAGTTCTCTAGAGCATTCAAATTGCAGAAACAAGTGATTCCCATAATCGCACAGTTAAGGTTCAGAGAAACATGTAAGACAGCTTTTAAAAAACTGCAACTGTTGACTCTGTCGAATCTCTACATTTTGGAGACAATTATCTATTATTTCTATATGTGCTATAACTCGTGGCAGAGACATAAATTTATATAAGACAAGAGGCAGAGATATCTACCGTACTGGAAGTCACAGGGCAGGATTTTACGAATGCTTGCCCTCGCAGACAGGTGTTCATTTTATCAGATTAATTGCTAAATTCAATCAAAAAGGCCCAAATGCCTAAGGAGTTAAAAGCTCGAAATTTTATAGTACTGACGAGTTTATGACATTCGACCGGGTGACCTCACACTTGGAATACTGACAAACGGCGTTGGAAAATGGCATGAATGATTGCGGTGTGATTGAAAATACTGTATGTTTGACTGGAGTTTTGATGTAGAGTGCTTGCTCAACATTTTAGAAAAATATTACTATTGTTATGCATTTGTTGTAATGTCAGTGCAATATAAGATTTGAATTTTATAAATTGAAATGTGGTTTAGTTCTACTTGAAAAAATAATACAGGGATTTATAATCTGGTCCACACTTCGTTTCTTTGTTACAACTAATTTTGACTTGTGTAAAGAATTATATTAAAATTATCTTAGAAGTGACGTGAAATTTAGTAGTCTAGACTTAAATTTTATTAAGTTGGTTTATTTCTGTTTTTCTATTTAGCAATGTAATGTAGTGTAGTAGCAATTGTCCAAAAACTACAAGTATCGGAAGTATCCTTTGGGATTTCTATTCTGTAACAAAGGACCCATTTAATATTATTTTTTAATAAAAAGTAAGTTAAGAAAAACTAGACAGTAAAGTGGCTTAATAGATAAATATTTCAAACTTAATATAACTTAAGACAATAAGAGGTATTTTTTTAATATCAGTCATTTGACTTTAAGGTAGCTTCTATAGATATAAATATGTTAAATGATTGATTACTAGACGAAGATTTCTAATAATTCAGTGTTAGAATTTTTACCAATTTATTAATCAGATCGAATGGAAAACGGTTGAATTTAAAATTAAAATATACAAAAAAATATGAATTAATTATTTGCTGATTGAAATTTTATGGTGTGTACACTAGTTATGAATTTAGGAAATGGTATATTTCTAATTACATCTTACTTATATCGTTTTTAAATAATTAATTATTATAAAATAAATAATAAAATATTACCTGAAAGATTGCGTTATTTAAAAAATAGGACATGTAACTCCTTCAATTATCTTATATATAAAACCTTTACAATTTCATATTCTTATCTTCCGTAATTATTTTATGAACCTGACTACATTAAATACTTACATTAATACCACCAAACACAACTTTTAATAGTTAATATTTCTCGTAAACTGATCGAAAACATAACATCGATAATATACAAACACAAACACCAATAACACCATAATAAATATTTTGCACGTTCAATTTTTTCTGCATTACACGAAAATGTCACGAACTTGTCTATGCGACCGATATATATATATATATATATATATATATATATATATATATATATATATATATATATATATATATATATAAAACAGGCACAAGTGAACCGCTATTTCCATGTACTGGCATCTGGTCTCTTCTTCAATCAAAATTTATAAAAATAAGGTTTAATATGCAGGTAGTTAATTAAACAATAAATAATAAAAGTAAAAGTGATAAAAATAAAAATAAGTTTTGCATGTGAGTTGTCTCAAGAAGGTTGATTGAAAAGTCTAAGATAAATTGTTGTATGATTTTTTTAAATTTCGATGCAAGGTGAGGCTATCTGGACTATTTCATGATGATATATTTACCTCTATATATTTTATAACTATGCAGGCATAACTATGCTCTGTATTTATATTAACCAAGGTTTGGTGAGTACAAAAGAAATAATAAAAATAAAGCCTTATTGACTTGGAAGCCAGACACATCTAGTGGCCAGACATAAAGGAACACTCGAACACCTTTGCTATCCTTGTTCACCAAAGGTGCAATAAAGTTGAACAAAAGGGGAAGCCTTGTCCGCATCTAACGAGAATACCGTTTGATTGTTCAGTTAATGAGTTAGTGACAAAACCTTTTTATTTGTGAGTCTTGGCTGTGACGGACCTTTGTGTTTTTTTTAATATCCATGATCAAAGATAAAATAAATAAAGGAATGTCTGTATTTGTTAACGACTAAAAATAACAGGAGATTGCCAAATTATAGAATTTTAAATTGCCATTTCCAAATATATATATACATTCAAAATTGAAACAGATTAAAAACAGGATTTAACAAATGAAATACCTTTAATAACACTTTGAAGTTAAATACTGTATGCTATAAGAACTAATTTACAATTTTTTTACTATTTGATTACATTTTTAACTATTCTAGATAAAAAAATAAAGTAAAACCATACAAAACTATAATTTTTTAAGTCCATATGGTTGTGTTTATTTAGATACTAGTTGGTGTGACAGTTCATATCTTAAATTTAAATCATTCCGTGAGTTATTTTAACAAGTTTTAATTTGTTTTGAGTTCATAACATGCCTTATCACTTGTATTATTTTGAATAGCGTGCAAGGCTAGTGAAGTTTTTTACATTTATGATTTATTGAGGTGGTTAGTTATTCTTACCGCAAGGAATTTCAATTTTTCCCAATATATTTCTTTGTTAATTGATAAATTGAATAATTAGATCAATTGAATAAAATCTAATTTACGAACTGTCGAATAAGATTTTCGTGTGACTATTTTAGAATTGATCAGTCTTACAAATAATGTACCAAATATCACAACGTGGTTCATTTCATAGTTTAGGTATTATAATGAAAGTATATAAATTATAGTTCGCGAAATGTCTTTTCTGATTTGTTTATAGAATATTAAAGTAATTTCCACGATGGGAAGTTTTGAACACCTTCGTTATCCTGGAACCTATTAAACTAAAACTTGAACATTTAATTTATTTACGTTATATAAGAAACTAAAAAGGACATGTGAATTTCACTTCAATGATCTTACTTTCTTCCAAGCACTGATTGTTTTCTAAAATACAAACTCTGGAAGATAATGAAACCAACCCGTAAATCCCCATTATAAATAACGGATATCGCGCTCGTATTTCGCTGTTATGAAGCTCATTTAAAAGACTCCCTAATTTGCATTGCCATTGTTTTTAACTTGTTTATAAATTCTGCCTCTTTAAATCTAACATTTGGACGTAAGTTTGATTGTTACAGCAATAAACCAATGTGTCAGGGGTACACTACAAAATATAAAGATGTAATTAGTCACCAGTAGACTTTATTTAATCAATGGATTTTATGCACACCGTTTTTATACTCCAGAATAGAAAAGCCAGTGTATGGCCATAAAAGATTAAAGAAAAAAGAAAAACTTATTTCGATGGTTTTATTAATACGTTTTTGATGTATAATCGTACAGATAGCCTTAAAGAATCCAATCTAACAGTTTTTAGTGAAGCCAGTTTTTGAACACACTATAATTTTTCGCTGTATTGTGGTCATCCAATAGTAGAGAATAGAAAGAAATACAAAGAGGAAGTAAAAGACAGTTTTTCATCAGAATTTAAAAATAATGGGCAGTAAGAATACGAACATATAGAACAACAACCCTCGAATTAAAAGCACATAACTGTTATCAACAAATATATATTATATAGGTTTTTTAAATATTAGTTTTGCTATGGTGATATGTTTAGTAATGTAATGTACTTATTTTTTCATTGGAAGCCTTTCCATCTTGTAAGTATATCTAAATCGGTAACAACACATTAGTGATAAAAATGCAGAATTCTTAATTATTGTATTCGCTCTACATAGTTCTAACCTAGTTACCAACTGTAAATGCATGGAGGACATAATTTTAAATCATTTCACTCAATAATCATTAGGTTGAAGTGACTGAGGAAGATGATTTATGTATAAAAATATAGAGCAATAATATTGCAGCTAAGAAATTAATAGTCACAAGGCATTCAAAGCGTGTATGGTTGCAGGTTTTGATGACAATCAATAAATATTGTGTTATCGACCGTGGGTAGTCGTATTGCTGATATGATATTGTTTACTTCACAGAAAATTCGAATTGAGGGGTAGAACTTTGGGTGTATAAAGCCAGTCATTTTATTAAATTAATAAAATTAAAATTTATTCTAGTTTACTTTTTTATGCACAATGATAACTTCGGTTGCATATCTATGTTCACTAGACATGAAAATGTTGCTCTAAAGTTTCCCATAACTTCATAGTTGTGTGGACATTTGTTTACGTCCAAATTTATATTGATATGATTCCATCTGCTGCATATTTCACTTGACATTTACAATATACTGATCACCACCTAGCTGGTAATACAGGAGCTGATTACGCTGAGAAGCTTATGTGTCCTGAGTACAGGCGAACAGTATAAGCTGCCGACTGTCACATACTGTGCAAGCCATGTGTTATTGCCCTCTTCAATGTACAGTATACTGATCACCGCTTGGCTGGTGGGGTGGGGAAGGAGCTGATTACGCTGAGAAGCTTATGTGTCCTGAGTACAGGCGAACAGTATAAGCTGCCGACTGTCACATAGTATGCAAGCCATGTGTTATTGCCCTCTTCAATGTACAGTATACTGATCACCGCTTGGCTGGTGGGGTGGGGAAGGAGCTGATTACGCTGAGAAGCTTATGTGTCCTGAGTACAGGCGAACAGTATAAGCTGCCGACTGTCACATAGTATGCAAGCCATGTGTTATTGCCCTCTTCAATGTACAGTATACTGATCACCGCTTGGCTGGTGGGGTGGGGAAGGAGCTGATTACGCTGAGAAGCTTATGTGTCCTGAGTACAGGCGAACAGTATAAGCTGCCGACTGTCACATAGTATGCAAGCCATGTGTTATTGCCCTCTTCAATGTACAGTATACTGATCACCGCTTGGCTGGTGGGGTGGGGAAGGAGCTGATTACGCTGAGAAGCTTATGTGTCCTGAGTACAGGCGAACAGTATAAGCTGCCGACTGTCACATAGTATGCAAGCCATGTGTTATTGCCCTCTTCAATGTACAGTATACTGATCACCGCTTGGCTGGTGGGGTGGGGAAGGAGCTGATTACGCTGAGAAGCTTATGTGTCCTGAGTACAGGCGAACAGTATAAGCTGCCGACTGTCACATAGTATGCAAGCCATGTGTTATTGCCCTCTTCAATGTACAGTATACTGATCACCGCTTGGCTGGTGGGGTGGGGAAGGAGCTGATTACGCTGAGAAGCTTATGTGTCCTGAGTACAGGCGAACAGTATAAGCTGCCGACTGTCACATAGTATGCAAGCCATGTGTTATTGCCCTCTTCAATGTACAGTATACTGATCACCGCTTGGCTGGTGGGGTGGGGAAGGAGCTGATTACGCTGAGAAGCTTATGTGTCCTGAGTACAGGCGAACAGTATAAGCTGCCGACTGTCACATACTGTGCAAGCCATGTGTTATTGCCCTCTTCAATGTACAGTATACTGATCACCGCTTGGCTGGTGGGGTGGGGAAGGAGCTGATTACGCTGAGAAGCTTATGTGTCCTGAGTACAGGCGAACAGTATAAGCTGCCGACTGTCACATAGTATGCAAGCCATGTGTTATT
The DNA here is from genome assembly GCF_021130785.1 of Homalodisca vitripennis. Lineage (NCBI taxonomy): Eukaryota > Metazoa > Arthropoda > Insecta > Hemiptera > Cicadellidae > Homalodisca > Homalodisca vitripennis. Next base: position 90,141,640 of record NC_060211.1, read on the forward strand.
GCCCTCTTCAATGTACAGTATACTGATCACCGCTTGGCTGGTGGGGTGGGGAAGGAGCTGATTACGCTGAGAAGCTTATGTGTCCTGAGTACAGGCGAACAGTATAAGCTGCCGACTGTCACATAGTATGCAAGCCATGTGTTATTGCCCTCTTCAATGTACAGTATACTGATCACCGCTTGGCTGGTGGGGTGGGGAAGGAGCTGATTACGCTGAGAAGCTTATGTGTCCTGAGTACAGGCGAACAGTATAAGCTGCCGACTGTCACATAGTATGCAAGCCATGTGTTATTGCCCTCTTCAATGTACAGTATACTGATCACCGCTTGGCTGGTGGGGTGGGGAAGGAGCTGATTACGCTGAGAAGCTTATGTGTCCTGAGTACAGGCGAACAGTATAAGCTGCCGACTGTCACATAGTATGCAAGCCATGTGTTATTGCCCTCTTCAATGTACAGTATACTGATCACCGCTTGGCTGGTGGGGTGGGGAAGGAGCTGATTACGCTGAGAAGCTTATGTGTCCTGAGTACAGGCGAACAGTATAAGCTGCCGACTGTCACATAGTATGCAAGCCATGTGTTATTGCCCTCTTCAATGTACAGTATACTGATCACCGCTTGGCTGGTGGGGTGGGGAAGGAGCTGATTACGCTGAGAAGCTTATGTGTCCTGAGTACAGGCGAACAGTATAAGCTGCCGACTGTCACATAGTATGCAAGCCATGTGTTATTGCCCTCTTCAATGTACAGTATACTGATCACCGCTTGGCTGGTGGGGTGGGGAAGGAGCTGATTACGCTGAGAAGCTTATGTGTCCTGAGTACAGGCGAACAGTATAAGCTGCCGACTGTCACATAGTATGCAAGCCATGTGTTATTGCCCTCTTCAATGTACAGTATACTGATCACCGCTTGGCTGGTGGGGTGGGGAAGGAGCTGATTACGCTGAGAAGCTTATGTGTCCTGAGTACAGGCGAACAGTATAAGCTGCCGACTGTCACATAGTATGCAAGCCATGTGTTATTGCCCTCTTCAATGTACAGTATACTGATCACCGCTTGGCTGGTGGGGTGGGGAAGGAGCTGATTACGCTGAGAAGCTTATGTGTCCTGAGTACAGGCGAACAGTATAAGCTGCCGACTGTCACATAGTATGCAAGCCATGTGCTATTTACAAACCCAATCAACTCTTTATACATATATTAATCTTTTTCATGACTCGTAACAGGAAACTAGTTACGAAGATGATTTATATGACGTTGTACATACAAACTTACAAGTAATTACTCATTGTACATAAAATGTTTAAATCCATATATTCGAGAATAATCAAGGTTGGGAGACCTAACACTATGAATACACAGTCTAAAACGTCAGACTTTGATACTGATCTGGAGACCAAAAAAAGCCTGTACCCAGATCAGTACCTTTACCCGTAGTAATTGTTATCACTACCACTGACCTCATTGCATCAACTGTCCTCCTTATTCTGTGTGATAAAATTCTCGCACAGGCCAGTTGTCCATGAGGACGAGCTGAATAATGCTTAAAAGGGAACCGGCCGTCAATATTTATTGTGAAATACTTCTTATTTAATGTGTCTATAGCAAACATTTATTATACCATTCAAATGGAAGGTATCCATTGCAGATTATGATTATTATCATAAGTAGCTTTAATCGATCAAAAATCATGTGGAAAGTATACATAATATTTTAATCCGTTAGTTTTTGTTTCTAAGTATGAAGTAGTTCCACATGGGCTTTGACTGCCTGACAACTAAACACCAAATTTAATTGCGGCAGAGAGATCCTCAACACAGAGGCAAATTAATACATTTAAGTGCGTTCAGGTATGGGATCTTCTAGCACAACATATAGAAAATAGATTTAATTTTACTATATATCGCACATTACTATCTGATTATGGCCACCAAATGATTTATAATATTTTAACATTTCACCTTCGTAAAATTTGTTAGCCAATGAAATATACGTTAACTAGGGAAAGCAAGAACCCGGGCACTCAAGTAGTAATTGCATTTCTGACATTTATCCTTTTTGGCGTTTCCTTTGTGTTTTGGATTTTCCACTGACACTACTGAACTTTGAAAGTCTGATGAAAAATAATTACAGATCTTGTTTATTTTGCCATTTACGGACATCTGGATATTGCATAATTTTCGTAGGTCTATCACGTTATATAGAAAAATAACGACTGTGGAAGTATTATTATTCAATGTAAATGTTGCCTCCGTATTGATTATACATCAGCGTTGGTCACAAAGCAATATCTGTTGAGCATACTTGTATTTAATTCATTTATACCTTATATTTATCTGCTGATATGTGAATTCTATTCAGTCAAACGTAACATAGAATTTTCTTCGGGGAATTTCTTCCCATAAGAACAAGTCGCAAAAGAGACATCTTCATATATGAAACAAAATGCTCTACTTACAGTAAGCAGACCCCCGTACATGCGGTCTTAACCCCATAAGAACAGTGTTAAACTTCAAACACTTTTACGATCATGTTTTAGACACAAAACTTACGGTATGTATTTCATTTTAAAGACATGCTTAGTAAGAATCAAAATTTTTAACTTTTTCGACATCTGTAATCTTATGAAATAATCAATACTTTATTATACGCCATCCTTTAAATATGAAGTTACACCCTTTAAAATAATGAAATAAATGAGGGGATTCAATTAACATTATCTTTAAAATGAGACATCCTTCATAATGTTCTTTGATCTAACCTGAGACCGTAAAAGTTTAATGTTAGTCTTAAGTTGTAAAACTCAAGGTTATATCACTACAATTGGCTCTAAAATGTAACAAGAGATAACATAACTTCCTAATTGTTTTTAAACACATTCTGTAAAGGGTTAAAAATAATAAATTGATAGATGTAAAAACGAAGCACCACCTAATTTGGGAATCGTTTTCAGTTAGAACGTGTTTAATACCAGCCATCGCGTATTATTTCAAAATATGGCTTCACGCCGGAGGAAAATCTTACGCCTATTCAAAACATTAAAGGACAATAAAAGTAAATTTTGGGGGGAAAATACGTTTTGCCTGCTGATTATGCCAATTTTCATAAAAATATTTGAGTACGAAATGATAAAAAAGTATTTTATATACAAAATACATTATATTTATATGTTTGTCATTATTTACATATTGTATTAATTGGACATTAAGGATGATGAACCGAAGGAAGAGCAAACATATGATCCTGTAATATTTTAAAAAAAAATGTTTTTTATACATGTTCCGAAAACCTTTTACACATAAATGTAATCAATTAGCTGAGAAAGCACTTAAAATATGGATATCACGTTCACATTTTTTATAAAAAATAGTTAAAATTTTGCTCCATCATTAAACCCATACTGTTTCTAGTAAAATCTATTGAATTTGCTCGGTTGTATTTAAAATAGTCCTGCCTACAAAGCATAGTAAACAGTTCATTAAATAATAATAACTATTTCCTGATATTTAATCATAATTAGCTAAGTTAAAATGGCGTATATAAGCACGTACATATGCACTTAAAAGGGATATATTTCATTACAGTCATGTGCTTATGCCATTTCAGTCAATATGTATATATCTTTGTATCAGACAGAGGTGAAAGTGTTATTTCGTCATCCTGAAAAATTACCCCATGAGAAGTTACGGACAGTGGTAACTTTTTCAAATGCGACTTTCTTTTTATAAAAAGTACACAATTCTCTCAGCTACAGTTTGAATTCATAAAATGGACAAATACTGTGAATCACTCTTTATGATAAATGATATTGATTTTTGCCATACCTTCAAAATCCAAAGAAGGTTTGCTTTTGTTAGCAGTGTAATTAAAACAGTAAGACAACTAATAAATTCTGCAATAATACCTTTGTCTCCCTAAATAAAACTTGTATTTTTGTTTAGAGGACGTAAATGGATGCTTTAAATAGCAGATACGTACGTATTCCTGTATTTAATCTTACATAAGCTGAAGCAATCCCAATTATCATTTCAATAAAAGATCAATAAATATTTCGTTTCTTAATTGAAGTAATAAATATTTTATTTTCTGACAATACAGATATATCATCAAACTGTGAACATCAGTGTAACATTTGCACTAAATATAAAATCAATTCACACCACAACAATTCAAACAAACAATCAATTCTGTACACAAAATGAAAGATATAAATGCATTGAAACTACTAAAAACGAACACGTAACGATCATAGATGTTATCGAATTGTTTCTGAAACATTCAATTCCAGAATCGAGACAGGAATATCGATAAACAACCACATATCTGACCAGCACTCCCGCGTGCCAGAACATTTATCACGTTGCAAGCATATGGATGAGTACAGACTGACTCACGCTTCACGAAGTTGCTGTTGTTCTTATATAAGTGAATAGTGAGTGCCATACCCATATCATACATCAAATATGCATTTGATTATTTTTGCATGATAATGTCCAACCGTAATGTTATGAATAGCTGATTCTGAAAAATGATAATAACCTTCTATTATTTGCTGAGCGTTAGCGAAGTCTATCACTCGAGGGGGTGGAAATATTCCATTCAGCTTAAATGCGGTAATGAAAGTACCATGTCTTCATCAACTACCCTGTATTATATTTCTTCAGCCTCAAAATGGTAATGGAAAAACAGTGTCTTCACCGATAATGCCATCTCTTCAGCCTCAATGCGCTAATGAGAGTGCAATGTTTTCAATAAGTAACCATCTCTTCTGTATCAAGGTTTGAATGGGAGTATTTTATACTCATCGGCTAACCCATAAAGCCTGCCTCAAGGCACTAATAGGAGTGCAGTGTCTTCAACGAGTAATCATATCTTCTGTATCAAGGTTTTAATGGGAGTATTTTATACTCATCGACTAACACATAAAGCCTGTCTCAAGGCACTAATGGGAGTGCAGTGTCTTCAACGAGTAATCATCTCTTCTGTATCAAGGTTTTAATGGGAGTATTTTATATTCATCGGCAAACCCATAAAGTCCTCCTCAAGACACTAATGAAATGATTTTAAAGTTCAGCTCGCACTATTATATTGTTAGTTCATACACAGAATCACAGTTTAAACCTCTTTGTTTTTGCAAAAATCAATATTTTAAAATTACAAGCTTTTTTAAATACCTTTAAATAATATCTATTTATAATTATTATTGTCCGGTGAAAAATGAGAACACTTGTTAAAAGAAGAATTAAAAGTCACAGGAAGATAAATGTTATCTATTTGTAAAACATTCAGTATACTGGCCTTGAAAACTTCACACACGCAAGTTGCTTTGTAAATGTTGTAGTTCTTCAACCCATCTAACTGAACAGTTCAGAATAGCAAACATGCCCTTTATAGAAACTCATTATCAGATATGTATGGCATATTGCAATGGTAACTAAATCCAGGCTAATAAAGAGTAACGTAAAATTAAAGAAGTATCATGATAAAAGAAGTCATCAAAATGTATCCGGATCTTCGAAAGTTATCCAGATATGATTGGTTGTAAGCCCATTGTGATGGCTTCCTGAAGTTCTGTTTCTAGGTGGTTAACAAAGCTGGTATCCAGACTTCTTAGTAGTGTTGCCAATGTTGCCCAAGTTCCTCGTTGACAAGAAACGTTGGTTATTTCTCAAATTGTATTTGGTAAAGCTACAGTTTATTTCGGCTAATGCTGACTGAATTTCTTACATCGCGTTGTGTATGTTTTTATCATCTAGAACGTGTTAAGAGGATTTATTTCAGGCATTAGGGAAAATCGGCCATTGCTGCAACATTCCGTATCACTAGATTGAGCAGGAAAGTACGGCATATGTACTTTACAGCATAAACGTTTTCAGAATAATAGAACCGTTTTCACTGGATAATTTTAACAGTTAAGAGATTTTTTTGTGAAAATTCATAAAATTGTTGCGTATGTTGTCTGGTCGATGTGAAAATTCCTACTGGATTGGATTAGTCTTTAACGTGTCGTATTGATAACCAAAGTATTTTCAAATCAATTATGCAGCATGGGCAATGCTCAGCCTCTCTTTTTGTTTAATTAACTACCTACTGGATTTGATAAGTGCTTGGCGTGTCGAATTAATAAACAAATTATCGCCTAATAAATTCTATCGCAGGGCCAATCATCAGGTGTTTTATGTTATAAAGTAGACCCTTAACTACCTGCTGGATTTGATCCTATACTTAGCGTGTCGTATTGATAACCAAATTATCGCCTAATAAATCCTATCGCAGGGCCAATCATCAGGTGTTTTATGTTATAAAGTAGACCCTTAACTACCTGCTGGATTTGATCAGTGCTTGGCGTGTCGTATTGATAACCAAGTTATAGCCGAATCAATCCTACCGCAGATCCAATACAGAGATGTTTAATGTCATATCAAAGACCCTTAATTACCTGCTGGATTTGATCAGTGCTTGGCGTGTCGTATTGATAACCAAGTTATAGCCAAATCAATCCTACCGCAGATCCAATGCAGAGATGTTTAATGTCATATCAAAGACCCTTAATTACCTGCTGGATTTGCTTAGTGCTTGACGCGTAGAATCGATAACGGAAATGTCACAGAAGTCAATGCTTCCGTAGAACCATTGCTTATGTATGTAATCTTGTTTAGAACACCCATAATTTCTTGCAAAATAGGATTATTAGTCGGCTTCCCTGGTAACCGAAATTTCGTCAGATCAGTCCTGTCGCGTGCCCTTGTAAGCCGCGTCGTCTATATATACTATGGCAATAGTTACATTTGTCTATTAGGTGATCTAGTGTTTTAAGTTGTTTTGTTTTTGGCGTCTTTTGATAGAGTTTTAATGTAATGACGTTGCTGTAGGTAGGGTGGAAGTAAAACACATCATAGACAAGGAATAACGGACAATCTTATACAATACTATGACTACATTTCAGGAAAAGATATTCTAAGCTGAGTTGTAGGATCAAAATATTACATTTTGTTACGTATGTAACTGAAATAAACGTTTCTATCTACAACTGTTGTTGACGCCGGAGAATTGAAACCTCCAGTGTGTTCAAACAAAATATTGACAAAAAGGCAAACCTGTAGGGACGTTTCACATAGTACCATAGTGCGATAGACACATTGGTAAATGGTTTGTTCCGCAATAAATACATTCCAACTGCAGCTAAGTGCGCAAAGGGGAGTTTAGATTATTGATGAGATGGCTTTGCAGAATAGCGGTGATGCCCTAATTAATTAACTGACTCTGACAACAAGACCCCCCTTGAGATAGCTGCGGCCTCGTGGTCAACTTGTGTGGGTCATCAATATTTATAGGAAGGTGGGATACTCATGTTGTTGACTCTAAACATAAATTTTAATTTCAACCAAGTAGAATTTAATTTAATACTAATCTGTTAATTGTTTTATATTTTATCTAAATGAAAAATTATTTAAGAAATTGATTCTTGACATTTTAATTTTTTTAATATTTTCATCCTTATGGCAGCTACAGCGATAAGATCTACATTAACGGGACAACACTGTGGGTATTATTTGTAATTAGTAGGATTGGATAAAATAATTAATAATGTTTTGACTACCTATAATGTTGTGTTTGTTGTGCAAGTGTTCTGAAAACATATAAATCTTTTATTTTCTCTCCTACAATAATTAATAACTTTAGATTACCATTTAAAGGTTGAATTTATTAAAATAAAAGAATTAAAAAAAAACTGGTGTATAAGCTACCTTATATCCTAGATTATGAATTCACAATCAAGTTTTGTATTGAAGAATTTAATTATTTTTAGAGCTCTTCTTCATCAATATTTATTAAAAGATCTTCAACATTCAACATTCTCATTTATTAACTAAACCCGACTATTAACTCAACTGGTAAAGATATTTAGTTGCTATATGTATTGTAAAAAGAATAAATATTTTAAACTACTGATAAGAAATCATTACCTGTTAGTATATTAGAAGTATATAATATAGCTAATCAACTAGTATTTTTAAAGAATCGCTTATTGTAATAATGCAATATTAAAAACATCGTTACTTATAAATTTCGGGGAAAGTAATTTCTTTGTACGTTATTTTTTAATATTATATACATTTTCTTTCAAAATGTAACATTTGTAAATCATTTACAATTCTTCTTTTTCAGTATTGATCGATTATAAAAGTGTTATATACTTCATAAAGTTTATTCTTTTTAATGTAAAATTTTTGTAAGAAAAAAGGTTTTGTCTAAAATAAATGGCAATTTACTAGATTTTCAAAATTTTTTAATTGTTAGTAATAGGAAATATCTTTTTTTCATATTAACTACGAGAAAACCTTGCTTATTTTATATTAAAAGCCAAACCGGGTGCACAACACTTGCTTGTTATCATTTAATTTACGCTGTACTATTAGTTGGACTAGTAGGGTATTATAATTGTTAATTGTGACATTTAAAATTAAACAACGAGATTATATCAATTCACAAATTTTCATATTTTTCCACGGAATAAATTTAAAATTTCATATAACTATTGAATAGTTGAAAAAACACCTTAAACCTAATCTAAAAACCTTCAAAATAGAAAGTTGACTATGTAAATATGGAGAAATTTGATTTTTATTTTTAATTGTCTAAATCAGGTTTCCTTAAGTGTAATTCTCTCTTCTAAAATCTTCAAATGATTTGTGTCATTGGTCACATATTTCCAAATCGTATTTGAACATATACAAAAATAAAAAGCCTTATTTTTTAAAGATTTTAAATACCATCTATGATGACTTATACTTATTTGTGAGGTGTGATAATTAACCAGATTCAGATAATATACTGGTTTTAATAATATTCATATTACAGTGTATTATTTTTAGTATTAGGTTTGAGTTCTGAGCCTGGGCTTTGATGAAAAACATATGATATATTTTATTTTAGGTCTCATAGAACACTACTATACCGATAAAACGGAATATCGAAGGATCCAATAGAAACTGTCAAGTGAATATCGTACAGACAGTCAGACAGACTATAGAACTGCCTTTTGATCTGATGACCCCAAAATCATCAAAGGTTCTCCACTTAGGACCAAGAGGAACGTATGTACCAAATTTTAAGCCGTTCTACCAAGTGTTATCACACAGAAGGACAACACGAATTTAAGAAGGACCTTTCGGGTCTTTAAGTATACTACATAATTATTCAGGGTATAAAGCAGATTAATCGACAATAATCTTGAAACCCTCATTATAGTAGGAGACATATCATTGATGCCTGGGCTGTGGCAAATAAGTTGTGGCATAATGCACCTACACCTGAGCTATATTATTGAACTTCGTATGAGTATAGAGGGTTATTCTTTTACGATATAGTATTAATAGAAATATCAATTGAGATCTGCTTCTTTTGCCTAGTCTCCAAGTAGGGGCGAAAAGAAGCGTCGAGAAACTGTGAGGATAGAAACTGTGCAGGTTTAGCAACCGACGGTCTATGGATCCTTCGTCTCATCAGAGACCTGAATGCTTGGATAAACCGCGGCCATGGGGAGATTAATCTCTACCTGAGACAGTTAGGGGGTTTATTGGGTATTTCCTGTGGTGAACGAGGTGAGTCCCACTCTATGTGTGTAAACGCATTCCCCTTACGTAAAAAAGGGAGATATATTAGAGACATTGTCAATAAACAAAAAAACCAAACGGCCTTTTCATATCTTGCAATGATATGTATCCTACCATAGCAGGTAAACATCGGTTTATTGGTTCATTGTGTACGTGGAGATAAGAACGATTGCAATCAGACAGTCTATGACCACCCTTTGGCCGCTTTTTATTACAGATTAAAATTTTTAATAATACATCTACTGTCGTTTAGTACTCAACAACATGTCTGGGATTGGCTCAGATGTTGACCACATTAATGATAAGAAGAATAAAGATCGTGTACTTTTCCTCGTCTAATAAACCCGGAAATACAGTAGCTGTTTGAATATACAGTAAAAACAAACAAAAGAAAGTCTAATTGTTAAGCTTAAATACACGTAAGAATTCGTGCAATTTTATAAAAATGACGTATTGTACGAGTATAGTATTAAATCTCAAATGAGAAAATAAATTACGACATATTTTGATAAAGGTCTGAAATTGTTTGTGTTCCAAGAAGTTGTAGGTTGAAATTGTGTAAAGAAGAAGAATCTACAGTTTGATTCTCAGGGGTAACGGTCTCATTCTTAGTTCATCAACAAACTCCTTAATGTAGCACCTCGAGTTGAATTCTTTTGAATAAATAAAACACATTCTCTTTCTCTTGCCTTGTTTCTCACTTTATTCATCAAAAACTAAGTGGCATAATTTATTATTCGCTTTTATCACAATTATTCAAATTTTTCTACCAGATATCTTCATTGTATAAAAGATTTATAGTATTATTTTAGCGCTCATGTTCAATTTTACTAGTTCTATACTTTTAAAAGGTTAGTAGATAATATCTGGAATTTTTAATAATATTTTAATTTGCTAAGTATAAAAACTAACAAAACTTTAATTTTAAGATGTGTATTACATACTTATTTGTATATATAAAATATTATCTTAAGATTCATTTAAAATAATAATTAAGAGTCAAAAATAATTTGTTTTTTGTAATAATATTATGAATTACTTCTTTTAAATTTCTCTTTTCATCAACCCGCAAACAAATAGATAAAAAGTGTGTTAATTTTAAACAGTACGACTATCTTTTAATATTAATTGTTTATAATTTATATTCAATATATATATATATTCCTAAGAGAAACTCTAATATTAGTTATAAATTATAAGACATTAGTACTAACAGATAACCGTATTTTGAACAATTCTTTAGTATTGAAACATTGAATTTGTAGTAATGAAGTTGCTATAGTTAAAAATGTATTCATTTTGACTGAAATTATTATGTATAACGCAATTTTGGACTCTATCCCTATGTTAAAATCGAAGCATCGAATGCACGACCGGCAGCTAAGTAGCTTGTTATTCTTGATTACAAAAACTCGTAGTTAAATATATATATATATATATATATATATATATATATATATATATATATATATATATATATATAGTTTTGATCTTTATCGTTCTTAATTCAATCTCAAATTATATTTATACTTTTACATATATTTATAGTCGTATATACTATATGGTTCTACTAAACTGCATCGATACAATTCGATATATTTATTGAAACTTTTAAAACACTGGTTTTCTCTATAGCTTCAGGATATTTATATTAAGAAATCAACTAAAATCTGATAATTCTTTCTTGATAGCATTAATTATCTCATATCTTAGTTCTTAGGCATTAGTGGGAGGTGGCATGATAATCATATACTGAATGGAAAAACTTTGTAAGATAGGAAGTATTTCTGCCTATATTCAATAAAAGCTGCAATAAGTTTCAAAAGAGCTGTTTTGAATAAAAATACAAGTTAAACTGTACCGTATGTTTGTATTTATTTGAACTCTAAATCTTTAGGATCACAGACAGCATGGCTCTCCACTGTGAAGTTAGAAGATATTAAGGTAATATCTTTAAGATGTGAAAATGATATATTACAATTCCTCCGAATGTGTTATTAGCACCCCTGGGAAGATTAAAAAATACTCTATCACAAGATTTGTTTTGGTTTATTAAACTGCATACAATACGGAATTGAAAACATGAAAGGGTTTTATTTCAGACCTTTAAAAATCCATTTAGGTTTACAAAGAAGAACTCGATTTTCCATCTTTGTCAAGATTTTTGTGAAATAATAAAATAAATTCTTGTTTAAAATATATTTTAAACATTTATACGAGTTTAGTAATATGTACATAGGGATACTAAGTAATACATAGTTATTTATAGAGAGAAAGTAAAACAATTTCATGCTTAGACAACTGCGTCCAAGCTAGTGGGCAGCAGCTTGAGAAAGTAAAACACACTGATTAGGGCAAGATATAATTAAACAATTATGAAAGTTAATTTAATTATGATATAATCAGTTATAAATTACAGATAATTTAAAATCTGCGATATTTGAAATAATTAAACTATCAAAGACCATAAAAAACGATTACAGTTTAGATAGTACGATAATTTTGATATACTCATTAATGTTTACTGAATTCCACTGTAAATGAACTTACTTCTAACTTACTTTGAAGCTAGATGTATCTTTTATTCAGATATTATCATTCAAGATTTAGCAGAGTTTCTGCGTTTCTCAAGGTTTTAGAGCTTAAATAAAAGTACATCCCAATATATAGTATGTACTGGTTAAAATGTAAAATATACCATTTATATTTATACTTGAAAAACAAAAAAACTTTCTATTTTTTTATTAAATGTCATGTGATTTAAATTTCAAGAAATGTGATATGAATTTGAACAAAATATCCCCTTGTTAATGTTGAACATCTTTATTGAGAACAAAATCAAAGTAAGCTCTACCAATACTTAGTTCCTTTATATTTTTTCTTATCTTACATACTTTTTTTATACAACAGACTTTGTGATTAGGCATAAACCTTGCCATATACACATCTATGTTATCTCAGAAACTAACAGATAGTAGTCGACATATGAAGGAATATTATACGATATTATTTGACATTTAATTAGCTATGAACTAATGAACCTTATCTTGAATAAACATTACTTCACCAATCACGTGTTCACTAACGACTTTGTATAATCTGTAAAGAAAATGAACGTTATCAGTCGGCAATAGTCAATGAAGGTACTCCACTGATAAAACTAATGGGAGCTGGACAAGAAGCGCAGTAATGTCCATTTTCTTCCGGTACAATAAGAAGAATGTTAGGTTTCATATGTAACTGTTATATCGAAATACCAAACAGGACATGCGTTATTATTTGTGAACGCTATGTTTTTAAAACATTTATATTATGACAATCCTAATGGCTGGCATGTTAATAGTTGTTTACACGTTTAAAACATATATAATATCTTTAAATCGTACAACATTAAACTCATTATAAGCATTTGCTGTGCTGAGTGCTTTCTAAAAAGTTAAATGATAAAAGAAGGAATATCTTATTTCATGTGGCAAAAGTCCACATGAAACCACACACACACACACACACACACACACACACACACACACACACACACACACACACGCGCGCGCGCACGCACGCACACGCACACACACGCACGCACACACGCACACACGCGCGCGCGCGCGCGCGCGCACGCACACACACACACACACACACACACACACACACACACACACATGTCCACATGTGTGTCTTCGCCTGGTAAAATAAGACATTCTTTACTTTTTTTTTTTAAGTGAAAAAATGAAATTCAATTAAATGAAAAATGTCTTTATTAATTACAAAGAAAACATATTTAATTTTTGAGGTTAGGACTATTAAATACTCTCTTACACCTAACCATAAAGATGTCAGATAGGAATGAGGAAGACACAGGGAAAAGTGCTTTGGGGTATGGGTACCTCCTCAGAAATTGTTCGCTAATTTATGAATTTTAAGGAGGAAGGAGGGAGAAGTCCGTACAGGAGCAGAAGGATCTTTAAACAGGGATGATGTTAATTAATTATGGAAATTATAGAAACGGCGTAGGTACTCGTATAAGATACTAAGAAGTAAAGAGTTACGGACTTCCTCGTTTGATTAATGAAGTAACATATAAGCTAAGGAGCATTATAAAGATAATTTGTGGAAGAATAAAGATAAGAGTTTAGATAAGGCTATCATTAGGAATAGTAGCGCAATCTTATGATTGTGATAAGGAACAATTAGGGAGGATAGCTTCGTACAGGAATGTAATTAAGAGCTGGCTGTAATGGCGAAAATTTTCAATTTCGCTCCATAAGAACATTGGTAAACTCCAAATATATATTTATGCCCTTATTTTTCGTCTAAATATAATGGGAGCTTTTTTAACTAAAAGATATTATTAATACAAATTTAATGGTTTTGTGTTTTTCTAGTTTATTTATTGGCTGTTAGAACATATATTTCAAACATTTTATACTTTATTATTTAAATACTCAATAAAGATTCACTATATAAAAAGAACTAAAAACTATTGGATATATATATTAATTTTGTCTTTGCCATTAGACAGTTCCCTTAATTTAACTAAAAAAATAAAAAAATGGATGTAAGATTTACCGATTTTTCTTAACACCGTTCTTATGAGGAAAAACTCACCGTTGCTTCATTATAACCGATAGATAATACCCAATGATCCTTACAGCACTGGGGTATTATGGTGAGTGGTAGATGTTGGAGTTAAAGAGGGCCGATTCTTTGTCTGAATAGGCCTATAAGTACATTTAAACTTAATAATGCGAAATTTGGGTGATTTAGAGTTTTATACAGGTCCCTTGACATCCCTATTCATTTAATGAAATGTAATGTACTCAGTTAAAAATCTTGGATGATCGGTAGTTTCTGTTCCATGAACTATTATTAAGTTCCAAAATAATTAAAAAATGTCGGGAGGAAGTGCCGACTAGATAGTTCTTTGTCTTAGATTAAACTAAGAGAATAGCTATAAGATACGAGTAAAGGAATCACTGGGATACATATGTTCTTGATATAATGGCTTTAAATATCTTGTGCTAAAATGTTTGCATGAAGAAAACTTGTTGAAATGCCAAGAGTTAGATAACCAGTTGTGGATTAGTACTCTAATTCAAGTTTTTAAGGTTAATGTCAGAAGTATCATCTTCTTGTCATGCAATTTGGCACTAGATGCAGTTGTCTCAAAGTGCGGAGTCGCTGGGAAGTTTGTTAGTTAAGTTTCTCTGAAAAACAAGTTTACTTGGAAGAAATAAGTTAAAGATTTACGTTGATTAATATAGTTTCTCTATAATTTTAGAGGTTGACGCTTAAAAGTTTTTGGCGTCGATTGAAAATTATTATCGGTGAAGCAATGTACTGCAAAAATGATAATGATAATGTAATGTAGTCGTGTATATCTCATGTAGTTAAGCAATTCATGACGATGGTGGGTACAATTTGATAACACAATTGTTGTGTGGAACGGCTGATTATTTTTGGACAAAAATAAAACCTTCTTTCCGCGTTTATTATATCTGTTTAATTGTGCAATATTAAATCAATTAGTATTTTAAGACAGAACCATCATGCTTTTGTAATGAAGTGAATTTTTAAAGCTATTACCTTAAGTGAATTCTTAAGCTATAAAGTGTACAAACCTGTAACATACATTTCACTGTTGTGTGAAGTGGTGCTCTGTCAAATGTCCATTTAATTAGAATTATATTACAAACAGGTTCACAATGATACAAACCCTGCTCTGCAAAATTTGAGTAGGATTCTGAACACGACTGTGATGAAAAATACGTTTAAAGGTGCTAGATTTAAGGATGTATGCTGATTGGTTTTCAGATGTTTCAAACTATTGATTATTTCCCCAAACTATAGTTCCAAAGGGAGCTTATTTAATGGTTTTTTTTTTAAATTCGTCTTGAATATTGGGATTTTAAATAAAAAGTTTTGGTTTCAAATTGTTTAGTTTAGATTTTCCTAATATTTCCTTGTTGGCGAGGTAGGCTATTTTTTATACAGACTATTACGGCAGTTTTGAACAGTAAAAATAGTAAAAGGTGATTAAAAGTAATATACAGTAATTAAATAAACAGTTTGACAGAATCAGTTGAATAGTATAATTACAACAATATAGGGAGAGAGAGCTTGTGTACGAGTACCCTGGGTTGGCTAAATATTCACGACAGAGCGTGTAATCTGCCCGTAATACCCAACGTTCATTCTCGTTGTTATTGTTAATTAATTCAAATTACAACACTAATCGTGTGATAATTGGATTTCATGGAGGCATGATATCAGTTCTGACAGCAGTATAAATAATTAAAAACTGATGAGGTGTAAATCATTCTCGTTATCTCCAAGTATAGTTAAAATTAAGTGTCTTATCAGTAACGCTGCTAAGAAGGTGTATTTGATGTAAGTTTTAACACTGATAAGTAATCCTCTTACGCATTCTTGTAATTACTTAAGTCACTAAAAGTTAGGCTTTATGTATTTAGAAATTTTCGTTTAAAACTATGATAAAACGGAACTTTGTAGATAAATGCTACTCATGCGTACGAAAGACGTAATGACCAGCGTTAAATATTTATGAAAACTATGACAATAATATTACAGGATTCATAAAGTACATAGCATAGAGTACTATGCTATGTACTTAGTAATATATGTTAAGATATCGCTAAGATAATTGTATTGGGAAGTATAAAATATGCTATTAAATCATTGAAATTTTGTTTCTAACGTTTATAATTACGGCGTGGTGCATATATTTGTTTAGTTCTATATCTGTTTTTGTGTGTAAATTCATTTTTGATTTAATTTTAACCTCTAATTAAATAAATAATTAATACACATCACACGCTTTTTTAGTATTTTTTATTGGTTTTACAGAAAATAAAATCCCAAACTTTCATGTACTTCAGCATTAAAATATAAAAAAGTATAAACTTAAAAAATAATCAAACAGTGTTCGTATGCGTATTAATAAGACCTATAAATATGAGACAACTCCCAAAAGGCTACGATGCAATCACCACAGCCATTTGTATTTAATTTACGTCAAATACAGTTGTATAATATAAAACAAATTTAAAATTAAAATAATAACATTGTCATTTTAATTATAGATGTTAATAAACTATATTTAATGAGTTACTATGAAACAAATAAACTGTATTTCTTGTGAATAATTTAAGTCTAAAGTCAGCGGAAATTGGATTTTGATAAATGTGCGGTAACTTTTTATGGCAAGTACAAGGTTTGTGTGTTGTTGCAGCAAACCAAATCGATACAACCGTTGTTGTATTGATACTGCTGATTCGTTTGTTGTTTCTATTTTATTTGATAACCATATTTAAGTGGGGATGACTTACTTTATAAAATAAATTAATAGCTATTTTCATGTTATATACAGAATAGTCTTTTTATTAAGTTTTCCTTTATATAACTAAAAATCAATTATCGCAATTGAGGATGAAGTGGATGTTTCACATACAGTGAATAAAACAGTCGAACATAAATTTTTAAAAAGGATGACCCTGGCCTGTTTTACTTACTAACTACGGGCAGCATTTATAATTCGGGAACCGAAACTGAATTTTCATTGTATAAACACCAAACCCATTTGTTGGTGTAATCGGTGGACGAATTTCCCCTATGAATAAGCCAATTATCAGCAGTGCTAGTTTTAGTGGTGGACAAAATTATAGACATCGAAAGGTTTAAAAATATAAATTGGATCGTAAGTCTTGTTTTTATCTTTACAAACTTATAATCAACACTCAGCAATGAAATGAGGAGACCATTAATTTCTGCCAAGGAGTTGGTCTTTATTTAGTTGGCTGAGGTTGATTTCACTTTTAATTATTGCTTGACGGTTGATTTATATGTGTAAACCTGGAAAATATGAAATATTAAATCATTTTTATACCCTAATGATTTTGACACGTACCAAATATAGCATCTACTGAAAATTATTGCATCGATTTTATAAAAAACTTTGTTGTCTGCTTATACTCGTACAATGAAATTTGCTCTCGGTGTCTCACTATTAAGAAAACAGATTTAGAGAAGAAAACTTGTGAGGAGTCTTTAATGAGTTTCGTCTTTTAAATACAAACTTTTTCAAAGAAATAGAGAATATGAAACTTGAAAATGCATCCTCAACATAAAAACTCTAAATGTGGTCTTGATGAAACAGTTTTAACTATAAGGTAGGATATTTTTCATTTCATAGGAAATATATACTAAAAATTCGATGGCTTAACCAATTAAGATTTAATTGGTATAGTTTTTGCTTGTTTAATTTGTCTATGTTTCACTTGAATGAAAAAATGATTTGGTTTCAAGTTACTGTTTTACGTCAAAACTAACACCATTCATGATGAACCACTCTTTACTTCTTTTTTTCCTTCATTTTGAATTTGTGATTGGTGACAATTTATTGGCTGGTATGTATTTATTAATGCGTTATATGGTATCCATTTTGGTAAGGAATTTTTAAATATGATTTCAAAAGTTCTTTGTTGAATAATTGTACAAGTCGTATTGAATAATAAGTTGCAAATGTTTTAATGAACTTTGGACTTAAAAATATAATTGTTAATTACGTAAGGTTTGGATAAATTCTGAATCTAATGTAAATTTGAGCCACCTTCAGTTTAGTTTAGGAAGAAACAGGATTCTTAGGTAATTGTCTAAAACCGTAAAATAACGGAATTTTCATATTTGGCATTATTTTAAATTGTTGAATTAATAATTTAAACTGAATATTTAATTTAAACTAAATTAGTTTTTAAATGACCTAAATACCATATTTAGGCCATAAAACATAAAATATGTGCGGCGAAAAACGTGCATTTGTAGCTAAATTGTTTAAAAGTATATACCGGATATTGTTTAATTCAAGGATGGGTTTTCTACTAAAAATACTACTGAAAAATTCGATGGGTTGTTCTAAAATCTAAATATAAACAGTATATTACATAAAAACATATTTAAAATACCTAAAAACGGCAATATGAAACCTTTAAGATAAAATAACCTATCTATTTCTCGACAACTAAATTGATTAAAAGTGGTTTTAAAATAGTGTTTTAATTCCTTGGAGATTTTAAGTGAAGTTCCTGACATACCCAGAAAATTATAAATGTCAAAGTGTTGTGTATCCCTCCTTCCGAAACCCTACAAGATATTTGCCTATTAACACGGATTCTAATATCATTCTTTTTGGAACTAAACTCCACCAAATATTGTCTGTAAAACCCTTTTTTCTTTATGGTGTGAAAATCAAATAACAAAAGAAAAAAATTTTAATCACTCAAACTTGAGGATTAAAATCGCTATTTTCCTGTTTATAGGATAGAACTAAAAAATTTAGTAGTTAGTAGTAATGTAGTACTGCTAAAATAAAAATGTAATTTTTATCTGAGTTTTATAATTTTTTTCATAACAAATTCTTAAGGTTTGTTAAATCTTTTAGAGCCGTTTTGATGATAGAGCGAAAAATTAAAAACGGTTGTGGGCTATTTTGGGCGAATTATCAAGGAAAAATTTTTAATTTTGAGTGGAGACGTTTTATTCCAGTGCAGAACACAAGTATTTTTAGATATTATTCTGCGATAAATTTACAACGTCTTATGAAGAATAAGAATAAAATGGGTGGTAGATAGAGAAGACTAGAACGGGTGGAAGATAGATGCTATTTTCAGAGCAAACATTTCGTATCTGAGAACCTGTTGTTCAGCACGATATTAAAAATTACAAGAACCTTAGAAAGTAATCAAGTACAACGGACAAAACTGTTTCTTATTTATGTAGGGGAGACTTTTTGCCGGACTTTAATGTCTTTTTTAACGTTTAAAAACAAAAACAAATATAAATATTAGATGTATATATATATATATATATATATATATATATATATATTTATATATTTGGCCATGCTGCTCAGTTTATCCATTAAACGGCTTCAGTTAATTATATATATATATATATATCTTAAATTCCAATAGCCTGATTTAAATTCAATCAAAATTTACTCACAATCGCAAAATGTACTTGCTCCGCCAGGACTCGAACCTGGATCTCCAACTTGCCTGGTGAGTACGTTACCACTATACCACAGAGCTCTCTAATTTTTACGATTGCATATGAAGAAATATTTAAATAGTAAGCCCAAAGACAATAGCTACAGTAATTGTTTTGACAAGCAATTATTTTTATTTATATGTATTTAAAATATTTATTTTGCATAAAACAGACAAAAATCTTAATGAAAATTTCATATCTAATATAATATATCGTTGTTACGGGCCAATAACAAGAAATGTCACTGCATCATAGGAACTACTACCAAACAGAGCTTAGGTATTATACTGTCAAAGTTTATTATTTATCCATAAACCTTGATAATTATGAAAGATTACGTAGAAAGTCCCATTACCACAATGGTTTTGATTTTGCACATATCAAATTCAAATGGATTTATTTTAACATGCATGATTAGTTTTATTTTATAGTAGATCCACTATAATAAGTAATCAGTCATTGGTTTCCGTAGATTAACTTAAAACTAACATCAAAGTCAATGATGTAAATTCCTCTAATACTTGAACAAGTGGAACAAAAAGTTTTATACTAACTATTATGTTCAATTGTTAGTTTAATAGATTTAAATTATAAATAAATCACAGTCAATACACTATATTAAGTAACATAAACATAGATAATTTTGTAATAGTTAAAACTGTAATGGAAGATAAAAACTTTAGACAGAAATATTAGTATAAATTTTACTAGTTTACATACTAAAATTTAAAATTACACAATAAATCAATATATTGTTTGTATTTTACAATGCTAGTGGTTTTTTCCGTTGTAGGTTGAAAACATTGTTCTGGCGTTTAGTAATATGTGTTGTTTGGGGATCAGGGACCTATGCTATAATTATTTTGAACAGTTTAACAACTGTATGTAAAAAATTACTTGTATTTTTGTACTTGCGCTATTACAATCCACAACGTAAGCTCCGAGCGAATCTAGAGTTCTTTGCGCCTTCCCCTTGCAACATCAAAACATTGGCGCCTTGCCAATCACTTTCAGTCAGATTCTGAGCTAAATCGAGCTCCAAATGCCAATGCCTTTACTCTTGGTCTTCATAGTTCTTTTTATTTTTAGATGCATTCAAGCTGTTTCTTCTGCGTGATTAATTTGCACTAATTAAAAGACAAGGTTTTGGCGATGGGGCGTTTGCAATTACTACATACCGACTTGAATTCCTAGAATACTAATTTACATTGTGCCAAGTCAGATAATTGCATCATCGTGATTTGTGGTGCTTGTGTTGCTTGAATGGGCAACTATTCATAAAGCCCTGTTCTCGCTCGACCAACCTACAATAATTCTTCGATTAGAATTAAAGGATAATGCAATAATGACGTGTGTAAAACTTAGGAAGCAAAAAGTTGAAATCTAAGTGTATATTCCCTTATCATTCACACCAAAATGTCCAAGTTACAGATAAGTTAACTCCAAGAACAGGTAAGTTCTTATTATCTACATTCTGTAAAGATCTGAGTGAGAATAAAATTTTGTCTATTTCTAGGGCTAATATGTTGGATTAAATACCACTACCACCATTGCTATCTACTATAGTTCTGCTTCGATGACTAGAGATTGGAGAAAACCAAGAATTTATTCCCCTAAACCTAATTTATCATTGTAATACTATATCTTTCATTTTAGTAACCTAAATTACCCGAAGTGCATTGATTATGGACAATCTATAACTGGTTTTCATTAGATCATTAGATATCAGGTTAATGTGGCCAAGACCTGATCGCTCGCAGCTGGGAAATATATGAAATATGTAAACATGTCATTTTTACAGGGGGTTTAAATAAGGCTTTTTTATTTTTTGAGAGGAAAATATGTTTTTAGTTTAATGACATGTTTATGATTTTTATTTCTTCCCCTTACAATCATTCTCCAGTAGCCCAACATCAACGCAGGGAGACGTCAGCTGACGAGGTCCGGCTCGACCGGGTAAGACACAGAGTTTCAGGATACATCCGCCGGAGTTCGCTTCAAGGGCTGAAAGCGCCTTACAGCGGACGACTCCAGTACTACAGTACGTAAGTACGCTGTGCCTGGCTTCCTCGCTCTCTAGGTCGCTGTCTCTCGGTCGCTGTCTTTCGGTCGGTGATTGCAGTCGAAGTCGTCGAGTCGGAGTCGCCGCCCCCACACACGCCACGATAAGGTTGCAAGTAAGTAGGTACTTATTTACCTGCCAAAACACGCTTTTACCTGAACTTGCCTAGTCACTAACGATAGGATAAGTACGACGGACATTACGTACTTAAGCTGCTAACGGAATATAATTATAGATATAAAGTGTAGCAAGAAAGTAGATCAGTACGAATAGGATTAGATTCTATCACTAGTAAAGAAGAGTTTGAATTTAGTTTTACTTAATTTATCGTTTCTTTTCGAGGTCGCTGGGTCGCTTGACGTACGTTGGCACCAGCACTCCTGAGCTTCAGGCTAAGCGTAATTTAATTTAGTTTTACTTAATTGTCGTTTCTTTTCGAGGTCGCTGGGTCGCTTGACGTACGTACGTTGGCACCAACGTTCCTGAATTTTGGACTAGGATTGAACGTAGTTTAATTTAGTTTATCGTTTCTTTTCGAGGCCACTGGGTTGCTTGACGTACGTTGGCACCAGTGTTCCTGAACTTCGGGCTAGGCGTAATTTAATTTTAGTTTTACTTAGTTTTATCGTTTCTTTTCGAGGCCACTGGGTTGCTTGACGTACGTTGGCACCAGCGTTCCTGAGCTTCGGGCTAGGTTAAATTTAGTTTAATTTTATTTAGTTTATCGTTTCTTTTTCGAGGCCGCTGGGTCGCTTGACGTACGTTGGCACCAGCGTTCCTGAGCTTCGGGCTAGGCGTAATTTAATTTAGTTTTACTTAGTTTATCGTTTCTGTTCGAGGCCGCTGGATCGCTTGACGTACGTTGGCACCAGCGTTCCTTAGTTTCGAGCTCGAGTCGAGCTAGGCGCGAATTTGAGTGAACTAGTGTTCGCATTTAATTTTTATTTAGTTCATCGATTCTGTTCGAGGCCGCTGGGTCGCTTGACGTACGTTGGCACCAGCGTTCCTTAGTTTCGAGCTCTAGGCGAGCTAGGCGCGATTTCGAGCGAGCTAGTGTTTACATTTAGTTTTTATTTAGTTTATCGTTTCTTTTCAAGGCCGCTGGGTCGCTTGACGTACGTTGGCACCAGCGTTCCTTAGTTTCGAGCTCTAGGCGAGCTAGGCGCGATTTCGAGCGAGCCAGTGTTTACATTTAGTTTTTATTTAGTTTATCGTTTCTTTTCGAGGCCCCGCTGGGTCGCTTGACGTACGTTGGCACAGTGTTCCTTAGTTTCGAGCACTAGTCGAGCTATGTGTGATTTCGAGCGAACTAGTGGTCGCGTTTAGATTTATTTAGCTAGCATTTCTTTTTTTTTGGCCGCTGGGTCGCTTGACGTAAGTTGGCTCCAGCGTTCCTCGTTTTTGAGCTTCAGTTGAACTAACAACTGTCGTATTAGGGGACGTTTAGGCGGTGGAACAGTCATCCTAAAGCAAATGCTGACGCCTTCCCTTTATTCCCTTTCGTTTCCGAGTCTGCGATGATGAAAGCATGTTGATCCGTTGATCATCGGTGCTGTATTTGCTTCGGCTTTTGGTTTTACATTAATTCGGTTCTGAGCTGAACTTGGAAACTACCTCTCCCTTTCTAACCCTGGATTTTACCCCTCTCGACTGTTCTATCCGGTGTTTTAGGGTTATATATTTTTATAAACTATCCCTGACCCCGATTAAACGTTATAAATAATACAGCAAGAACTCTAGCACTAGGAGTAAAAATATCACGCGTAGCAGGTTATTGTACCACTTAGTTTTTATTGATATTAAGAAATCTTTTCTTATGAAAAATCAAGGATATCTGTGTCTTCTGAAATGCCTTTTAAACAAGACTTCAAACATTTTCTGTAAATTATCACCCAAATTTCGTAATTATTCCAAATTTCTATCTTGTACCGTTGTTAAATGTCATGAAGTGTTTTCATTACACTATAAAATTCACACCCTCAAAAATTTTCCTTCTTTAAAATAAGGCGGGGAAGAAGAATTATTTATAACATATCTTTGAAATACATATTATTTTATTTTTATCCCATTTGATTCTCAAATTAAAAAATGGAGAATTCTGTTATTTTATGTTGTATTCGTCCCGAAAATCACCGGTGTACGACAATGAAAAACAATATTTAGAAGACTCAATCCTTTTTTTACAACGCGTTAAGATTCTTTTAATGCTCGCAACACTTACGACGCTCATTAGTTTCATGACTTCAATTCATGAATTCTTTTGACGGAAGGGAGATTTTTGTAAGAAGAACAATTGTGGATGAAAGCTCTAAACATGATAGTGCTATCATGAGGTGATAAAAGAGCAAACAGAACTTGTAATTCATCGCTCAAACACGGAGCAGAGATAAGAGATGTAAGATAACGTGTCAGGTGCGATTGCGCAGTTCATGAACTAGCCGGATAAGGTGATAGATACCTGCAGAGGTGTTAGCACTTCATGTGGGTCGTAATCACGCAGTGTGAAGAGGTTCTCAAATGTGTAGTAAATAACACCTTTATAAATTTTTCACTTCATGAAACGCACATCAACTGTATTATTGATTCAAATAAACATTAACAAAAGATTATTTTGGTATGCTAATCATCCAATAATTTACAATTATATTCACTAGGCCTTTCGACGTCAAGGATGCCATCAATAACTGACGGTGGTATCATTGATATCGAAAATATGAGGGAATAAAAAACCTTAATTATTGAATAGCTTGTGTTGTATTGCAGAATAAGGAAGAGTTTTCCCTTCAATGGATTTTAAAAAGAGTAACACAAATTAACTAGTTAAGAAAATTT
The DNA here is from genome assembly GCF_021130785.1 of Homalodisca vitripennis. Lineage (NCBI taxonomy): Eukaryota > Metazoa > Arthropoda > Insecta > Hemiptera > Cicadellidae > Homalodisca > Homalodisca vitripennis. Next base: position 90,166,214 of record NC_060211.1, read on the forward strand.
TAATTTTCGATTGAATAAAGAATATATAATAATTTTTACCTCAATCCTACTATATTTTCAATTTGAGATTGTATTTGTATGTTTGGAAGCTACCATTATGAAAAGCTACAGAGCTGAGGAGGGATTTGAAGTGGTGAATGAACTTAGTAAACACTTGACTAATCTTAGATCTCGGGCAAACCACTTTCTTCCACTTTATATTGAAAAGCTTAAATGAAAAGAGAACATATTAAAAATACAAATAGTTAAGAAGACAGTATCAAAAATTCTTTTTGAAGTAATAATATTGAACATTTATATCAATATTACTATTCACTGATTGATTGAGCGTTAGCAGAGAGAAGCGAAAAAATTTAATTATTTGTGTTTGTCCAGATAATATCTCGAAAACGTGTAGCATGTTTCCATGAAGCTTTATTTCTATATAAGCACCATCAAATTTGATGATAGTGCATGTCAATCCCTAGGATTTGACATTTTCACATTGGTGCCCATGAATGACCAAGCTGATCACACAAACATATATTTATAAACAAACCGGAAACACTCATATGACATTTCAGAATGACATCACTAGTATTACACGTAGATATAGACGTGAAATTTTGCATGAGGCGTCAAGGAGGCCTTTTACGCGACACGTGGTGTGATCTTGTACTTTATGAAGTCAGTAAAAATAATCATTACTATAGATGCTGCGTAAGTTGGTTAGGGGTGTAAAACGTCACTCGTAAAATGTTGTTTATTTCCACCACCTATGTCGTCAGCGATGAATTTAGGAGAGTGAATTCATTCATTTCATGTTTTTATGTTATAAACATGCTCAATAAACTACTGTTTTACCCTCCAATTCTAGACACTGGACTTTACAGGTCTCTGTCTCTATGGATTTTTGTCGTTTCTTGTGGGATTTTCTGGGGGTCTAATAACGTATCTAATATTATGACTTCATTTCACGATGCCTTTGATATATCACATCTGCACCCAGCAAGCTAATTTGGTATCTATTCCGGTAGCAAATTGATCAATATTAATCATAATATTATTGAACATTATTATGAGGCTAAACATACGTTTGAAAACATGTATATAATCTACAACATTAATCTAAACCAGCACATTCAGTAGTGAGTTCCATTTGCGACACATACCTAATGCAGCGCATTCCGGAACACATAATTCGCATACCTTTGTACAATATTAATATTTTCTTTTTATAAAAATGAAAGGCCCATTTCCTGTTTAGCCTTATTATTCCCTTCCACTTAGGCCACTGTTCTGTGCGAACAGAAGAACAATAACAATTAACAGTAAAATGAGGACGATAATCGGTACAGTACAAGGTCAATGGCACTGATAAAAGTGCAGTAGTTTATAGACAGGATTTAAACCTGCGCTATCAGAACTCAGATACAAAGTCTGACGTCTTAGACCTTAAGGCATATTTTGTCAGGTTCATTTATTGTATTAGTGTCTTGTCAAACATTAACATACTCGGACATAAAACTGTGATTTTTACTTTATTACAAGGATTTAAAATGTTGTACGGCAAATTTGTTTAGTAGTTTATTTACTATACATTGTACATGCACTTTCAGTTACCGTAACGCTTCATTTGTAGTCAGGAATCCAAGTCTTGATAGAATCAAATCGAAAAATACATTACGCATTAATATTTGAATTACCGCAATGCCCAGGAGTTGAACACGTTTCTTGTGGTAATTGATAATAAGGTATTATCTGAAATTTAAAGGATTGATTTTACAAATCCTTACCAGCGAAGGCGTCTATACCTCCTATTCTCCTGTAATGGAAGTGTTTTAAATCCTCTAGACACGTTATGGGCCTCTTCCAAATAAAAATTCTGGAGATGCCACTGTATAAATGCATAACTTTCCATAGGAAAGATGCCATTGATTCGCATTTATACCAACTCTACTACAGGTCTACTCACCTAAGAAAGAGCCAGTCAGACTGTTTGGCCTTTTAAGTGATAATGAACATACACGTGGAAGAAGGTGTACGTATATTTTATCAGATTTTAGCCCAACAAATACAAGTAAAATACTATTGCTGACACAACAACTTTTTACATCAGTGAAGCATTTTTAATTCTTCTTAACATCGTATTGTCTTTGCGCTCATCTTAATTCGAACATCCTCTAAACATTATTGAATACAACAGTTTTAAGTATATTAATCGGTTTTATTTTAAATTTACTTAACATAATTAATTAGCAATGTATATCGCTTTTAATTTATTATCATTTGAGCATCATTGCATGACTCATACTGCGGTGTAAAGTAAAACAAATACAGTTTTTTCTGCAGGAAAGTGCATCAATAAAACTTTTTAAATTTTAATAACAGTACTAGCCAAAGTTAGTTAATAACAGCTCTGGATTATGAAACACAATAATCTATCCCAGTTTTTTTTTAAATAGAGATTTTTCGATTTAGATTTTCATAAATAGTACCAATTAATAAAAACTAATGTTTAGTAACATCGCAAGCAAAGGAAATGGAAACAAAACGTTTGATGTGCTAATGCTGAATATTCAAGATAATACGAGTAATATTGTATAGTTGACAATATCTTGTATGTAAGATCTCTCTTCTTATCCATAAAACATTTCAAAAAATCATCAATGTGATATAGTTCTATTACATGTTCTTTCAAACGCCTATCTCACTGCTAATACGACACCGTTCATCCTTTGTCCTGCAGATTGTAATTTCTTATAGATAAATAAAAATAAATGATTTATCCTTAGTTTTCTAATCTTTTCTCTACTTCAAAGTGTAACAAAATATGGGCATTTATGAAGCTTTAAAACTAATCGGATCATAGAATGTGGTAACAAACTAACTAAACACATTCCAAGAAACCATTTCACAAATAAAGTAGAGGGAGCTAATATGCTCTTAATATACCCGATTAGTTTGTTGGTTTTTATCTCCAGCTCAATGAAATGGAATAAGTTTCGGTTCCTGGAATATTGTATATTATTATTTGAACGAATCAAGCAGTGAAATACAGGTTTACAATACCATTGTTTGTGTGCTCATAGAAGGGTTTATTGGCATCGAACTTCATATAGTAATGAAATATCTCGCTCACTATTGAATACGTCAAACACAATGACCTTTAGGGTCTTACCGTGTATAATATTTGCTATAATATAATGTTTTATTTGTAAACTAGTATTAATGTCTCTGTTTTTAATTTGTATTAAATTATTTTTTTAACAGCAAATAATTGTATGTGCAAGCAACCAAGACCTCAAGATGCTAATATTGTTAATAAACGAGTTGTAAAATATTAAACTCAACACTATTTGTGACTGATTAGATATTTTATACAATTGTCACACGATTTGAAGTAATATAAATACTGATTCAAAATTAACTTTTTAATATGTAACATATATTTTACTCTTCTCCTATTGATTTCACAAGCTGAAGTGGCTTCCCTTAAAAGAATGTAATGTTCTAGTTAATACGAGTATATTTGGAGTTTTATATTTCCAGCTTTTTAAGCAGAGGAGATGTGAAGGATGCATTCGTTAGTTAAGTGTTTCATTAAAATTTTGATCTAAGAATCACAGTACAGGAAGCAGTAGTTTATTCGATGTCATCTTGATATAGATATTGGAAATCGTACTTGTAATGTTCCAGTACAATTAGCGTGTAGAAAGAGAATTGGCAATAGCTGTAGGTGCAATCACGTCGATATCGATCCCCGAAAGTGTAAGAGATCAACATAATTAAGTGTTTAGAAGTACCCAATTAGTGCATGTGTATTGTAGGCATAAGTAAGAAGCAAAGGTTTGGCACCAGGTATTGCCTCATGTAATTAACTCTGATTATAACGTATGGATTTGAACAGCAGGATCGTGACAATTTTTATTTTACCTCTCTGATTCACTAATTATTTTTCTAGAAATATCAAAATTTACCAAACTGTAACAATACATGGCGAGCAGAAATATGGATGTTTTAATCATCGAAGGCAGAATCACTAGGGACGTTCCTGGTTCAGAGGCAACATGAAAAACGAGGAATTTGAGCAATTGATAAACAATGTAAAAGAATATTTCAGCAGAATGAAAAGAACAACAAACACAAGTACACGACATGGAAAGAGCCAAAGCCCTATTGTGCTATAGCGCCAGAAGTGTTCAAGGTGGTAAACATATTCCGAAAGTGCAACTACAGTAGGGGCCACGAAATAATGTAGTTAGCACACTGTTGTCATAGCGTTCTACTGAACAAACCTCAAACTAACGTAGTTAATAAATTAGTTAGCTCAGTCCTCATTGGCTGCCCCAAGGTCAAGCGCCCATGAGGCTCCTCCCTCAACTGCACTATTTAGTGGTTCCTACTGTACATTGGAAATACCAATGAAGTGGGAAATGAAAAGTACAAATAATATTGTTGATATTTAGGTTATTTGTTTGCTTAAGGTTGGCTGACAATTTGAAACGCATTACCTCTATAACAACCACACATTACAGAGCACATACGTCCATAGTGTAAAGTTGTAGATCATTTGGAGTGCACAGCTACAACCTTACCGCTATACTACGTACTAGTCAATTGATATTCGACACCACGGCTCTGAGTCTACAGTGCGGGAACGTTGCGTAGCCTTGAGATACCGGTATCAGTATTTCACACTGTAATTTCACTCTGCCTGACACTGGCTCCTTGATGGAAAATATCGCATTCATCGTATGTCCACGATACCTAGCATCCAGTCTCTGTTACTGAGTAATCCTGGTATAGGTACTGTGAGCTTCTTCAAGGTAAAAGCATACACTGAGGGATGATATATTTGCCGATTCTACTCCCTAGAGCACGTTTTACTGGATTTGTTAGATGAGTTCGTTAACTGGCGTAATCTGAATAGGGAAAAGAGGTTTTTTGGTCTTTTTATTTAAAACCATTGTGGACATCCGACATTAGTACTCTGCAGTCTTCAGAATATATCTAATTTTATAAATAGATTATTGGAATTAAAATTTAAACTTTAACTAATTGTCGGCTCCCCAATAAGTTGAGAGAGATGAACATGACTCCAGATTCCAGGAGTCAACGTTGTGACACTTAGAGGAAGGTGAAAAGGAGCTAAATTCAACATTTACATTGAATCAACCTTTTCCATCATAGTTAGTTAAGTTATGTGTAGAAATCTCGTGCTCCACCGCGTTTAGAGATTGTGTCTGACCCACCAAAGTGTGCTTAATTGTTCACCTGATGATAAAGTGAGAATACCTCTTCATATTTCCTAGATTACCCCATATTTTGTAGTCTAGGAGTCGATTTTTGACAGCGTCAGATACCAAACGCTATACTAAGAGGAGAGTGAACTGGAATTCAGTATCAACATTCACATGTTCAATATATCTTGTCAGGTTATATTCGGTATAGTTTATTAAGCTATGTTCAGTTTAGCTTGTTAATCTTACATTCGGTATAAAGCTATGGTCGTTATAGATTTCCAGACTTCCGTTCCATATAGTTTGCTAGATTTGTTAGTTGTGACATGTTTGGTTTAGCCGGTTTAGCTTGTTAAGCGGTGTTCGGTATTGTTTGTTAGCAATGTTTGGTTAAAACCTTTCTTTTAATACCCAAAATATGAATATAAAACTCAAAATGTTGGAATGGGCAAGAAACTGTTTACTGTTGTACGTACATGGTAATCAGTCGAAATTTATAGTTTTGCATATTTTTTAATTCAAGTAATCATATTTTACCATTATTTTAACAGTTTCTTATTTCTGAATAAAACGAAGAACAATAATCTTTACCAAAACATTTTACTTTTTTATATAGAATTTGTAGACTTTGTATTTTTCACAAAATGAAATAGCATGTGGAGACTACTATAAAGTTTTGAAAATGTAATCCCCAACTTGTGTCCCATTAGACGAAACTGTATTTACTCGATACTAACTCCCTTAAAAGTTAAAGCGTTTCATCCTGGCTCAACAAAAGTTTATATTCTATAAGTTTTGTTAAAAATAAACACTATATTCTCTTTCATAGAAATTTACTGAAAATGATTATGAATCTTAATGGTTTAATATAGAAATATTTCGTTCGCAATATTAATTAATAGCACGGTAACCTATGAAATCATCAGGAGTGTTAAGTATTGGAAGGCTTATGCTGCTACACGATATACATAAAAACGGGTGTTTTCCCATAAGTTATGTGGACAACCGGATGTCCAATAGCGGCACATCACTTCCCGCAGATAAAGACAGATACAAGGAAAAGGATAACTATATCGATAGGTTTAGTTTATTTCAGAGAATAATAATGTGGAGGGAGCAGCTTTATAGTGTTAAACATCAGTCCTAAATGTGAGAGAAAACTCTCTTCCTTCACGCATTGGGTGGTAGAGGATAAAACAATGAAAACCCACCATTTTCCAAGATAGAATGAATAAAGTAGTGCCCAAAATCTCTCCTCATCGTTGCTGTGACGTAAGCATCAGGACGTATCTTTATTCCCTCACTCATCCTGTAACTTCAGATGGAGTTCTTATAGCCTTAAGTGCAGCAATGTAGGTTTCCTTAGTTTTGTCCTGGTAAACAAAACGATAAATAAGATCAAACCAGTCTTACAGATTTAGAACGAAGAAATTGCGTCTTTGAATCTGGCACACAGTATCTTACGCTTTATTTCTTCAATTTACTGTCAAAAGAAACCCGGGGAATCTTTATGAAGCTTTAAACCGATGAGCGGATTATGGTTAATAACAGATTATTTCTAGAAACCCGATTGCAGTTCACCTTAATGCATAAAACAGCATACTTCCACATAGCTTATATGTTTTTAAATTCATGTTTATTTCCGCGTAATATTTATTCAGTAACAGTTTTTGTAGTGTCTTGTTACGATCAGGAATTGAATTTAAATTATTATATTATTTAATTATTTTAAATTTGTTTTAATGAGTTAATATTTTTTTTAAATCTAAGCAGTAAAATGTATCTTCCTATGAAGTTGTCTTACCTTTCACTTTTACGATAAATGCCTAAGGGAAAGAACAAAGAAGGGTTTGTTTTCCTGCGGATCTACAAAATAAAAACATACTAAACCTTATGCCGTAAAGCGCAGCCCGTATTTTACTGGTAGCCAGCCGCTCTTGTTGCACGGTGATCTCTATCTCGTGTTATTTGCTAGATTTATAAGTGAAGTTACATTTCAATTTACTCTGTTTAAGTATTTAAGTTCTTATATCAAAATTTAAGAGTTCGAATACTTAAGAAACCAATAAAAAATAATTCAAGAATAATTTTAATTCCTGTGATTCGTACTCGTAGACTTATATTTTGGTAAAGGTAGAAAACTTTTTGGCACAAATATTTCAAGAAACATGTTTATAATAATTCACTCCAAACTGGTTTGAAGCAGTTTAAAAATATAGGAAATTGAATAAAAATCCATATTAGCCGTACAATAAGCAAAATAATATTGTAGATCGATTTTGTATACCAGTCAGCCTATTGGAACTGTCTTCATAGTAGCAATAAAGGAAATGTATGCATAATTTTACCAAATATAAACCCCAGAGCCCAAGGCCCCCCCTGTAAAAAATTATGTACATAATGTTTCAGAGCTCTTGCGGATATTTTAGCGGATCGTTCCTATTGTTATAGTAAAATTTTTTTACTACAGTTTGATTTTTAAGTTTTTGTTATTTTGTATGTGTTTTTATGAAAACGTAGTTTTTTTAACTAATAACACACATTAACCATATTAACATTAATTCCCAATAAAAAATATGTAATGAAAATGTTACGTATGTCAAGTTTAAGATGACGGTCATTATACATTTTAGATTTAAAGTAACTCAAAACAGAAGCAATTTAAAAATATTCTAGAAAAACAACGTTAAAAACGTAAATTTTATTATAAATCCAACGACATATTATTTATTTAAGTAAATCGGGTGAAAAATAACTTAAATATTGCAGTTTTAATAAAGATAGCATGTACGCTCTGTAGTAACCTGATCCAGTTCTCGGCGCAACAATTAAAACCATTTAGATGATGAAACGTTTATGATCTATCAAATGTCGGTTAGTGGCACTTTCCATATTGTAACAGGTATTAAAGTGTAAGGTACTTAAGCATTTACTGGGATACCTTGAATTCGTCACCAGTTGTTATTAAATAACGTATTCTTTTGCCGACCGATTTAGGAAAAATTATTTTATACAGTGAAACATTTCCATCCAAAAATTCCAATCAAAGGTGCAGATTATGCAATCAGGTTGAAGGAAGACACTTTGAATACTCATTGTAAACTACAAATCTACATTGTAAATGTTATAATTTGTTAACAATTATTTATCAGTATTTATCATACTAATTCGTATCGCTTCTATATTATTGTATACTCTATAAAAATGTTTACTGTTCCAGTTTTAAAATGGTACATAGCAGTTTGAAGTAAAACTTTTTTTGTAAATGACCCGGGAATTAAAAAACTTATTAGTTTAATATTGATACAACCCTATTCCCATCTGGTATTGTTTGAATTATTGGAGAACTCTAGGAACGATTTTATTTTAGTCTATATCGGAATAACAATTCAGCACAGATGGTCTTCACAATTTTCTCACCACCACACTTATATTATTTTATATTCTACCGCAAAGGATTCTACTGTACAAAAGTGTTTTGAACTATTGTCGGCATTTCAACATTGTGTTGATTGAGTTTATTTAAGGAATTAATTTGAAAGTCTGTCCACTTTATTTTACAAGGACTGAAAACCAATTCTGCCCGTTTGAGCCTCGTAGTCAATGATAAACCAAAGGTGTTGACGCTGCACACAGCAGACCCCGACCAAGAACCGACGGAGAACAATGGCCCTGATGACACTGTCACTGGTGACTGCCGCTCGTACAATGGTTGTGCAGGAAGCTCATTGTCGTGCTACTCCTGCCTACTGTTACTGTACCATGTAGCACCACTGGTGCTCTGTATTTTCATCAAAGGGTGATCCTTTTCCCCCCTAGTATAATGTTTTAATGCCGAATTTGTTTGATTGTGACTTAAAACGTGCTTTAAAATGTATTTTTGTTATTAATAAATCAAAACTTTCTTTGTTTCAGGTGAGAAAAATCAAGTTGAAGTGAACTCTCCTATTTCGAGGTAGACTTTTCTCCTAAAACTAAGCTACTTGGTGTGATGTAAATGTGCTTATAAGATTGCACTTTACACCAAGATATTTGAAGGTCTAGTCTATTATAAGCAAGTGTTTTTAGTATACCAAACCAATGTCAATACTGCAATAGGTCTAGTTATTATTTTGTTTTAATATTAATCAAATCCACTTAATATAGACTTAAAAGTCTGATCAACGTTTATTTGGGGGGGGGGGAGGGAGGATATCGCAGACAGTAATATCTGATCTAAACTTATTCCTATACAGGAATAATCCGTACATTAAAATTATTATATTTTCTCTCATTCTGGGTTGTGAAAAATTATTCTCCTATGGACTATTTTTGTAAACGTTAGATGTCAGTTCTCCATCCACATATCAGCACGGTAGTAGAGAAGTTATTGTACTTCTTCTATTAAGTTTTACCCAGAAAGCTTTGTTTACTAAATAAACATTTTTTATTGGTTTTTAGCATCAGGGAAGTTGTATCAAATTAGTTCTAAGTCTGAAATAAATTAGAATTCTAAGTGTTAATAAAATACCACTTTGCATTTACCGTGTTTACTGTAATAGTACTACTCCTACTTATGTATGTTTATTTCGTAATTGGTATTATACAGAAAGTTAATTGAAATGTAAATGTTTATGTTTTACTAAAGAAACTACTCCTTAATGTATTTTTGGACGTATATATTTTAATATTAGGAAAATTCACGTATAAAAAAGATGACATGAAGTCATACAATTCTAAAATACTTCGAAATCTGACTCCAGCTGTAATATAAATTGCTAGACGTAAACAAAATCAAGCCGACCCAAGTAGGCACTTTATTTAAGGCGACATTTAATTTAACACCTAGTATTATCCATGTGTTATTTGTATTAAACTGTTTTTAATAAAAATAATGTAAATATTGATGCAATCGCTCAGATATAACTTGTCTTAGTTTTTAAAGCTGTATAAATGTACACAATGCATATCAATGCATACAATTAATATTTCTGTTTTCGTTTGAGTTTTTTATATGGAAATGCATAACATAATACCATTTGTATTTGATACTGGAATAATTATACTCCACTTTCAAAGAATTTATTTTGTAAATAGTCATAAGCAAGAGGTAGGCAACATGTCTTGTACCTGCCTGTACGTCTGCCTGTACGTCTGCCTGTTCACTCGTTATCACTATAACGAATTGACTTGTACAATTAAAAGTTTGCATGGACCCTCATATCGTAATAGGCTACATAAAGTTGGTTAATGGTGCATGTTCCTTCTTGGGATTTGGCTGAACCTTAGCGTAATTTAAATTTCTAGAGAACAAATCGAGTTTTAGAATATGTCGCTAAGAAGATGGGTACCATTCCTTTCCTGTCTACTTGTTTTTAGTAAAATAGGCTATATCGGAAATAGCAGACATATGGACTTGAAATTTTGCATTTAGCTTAATTTATACATAGGCAACATCGGTTCGGTAATGTTATATGTATCTCTAAGAATTTGACTGAGTGTTAGTGTAACCTAAATATCCTCAGGTTTCAGTTGCTGAATTTTAAAATGTCCGCGTAACTTCATTTCTATACACACAATATCAATAATGGCGTATGTTTCTCCCTGGTTCAGCGTCATTGAATGTTATCACTCAGAGGGCTGGAACAACTTCTTCTCTGTCGGATTGTCCGTCTGACCGTCTGGCTAAAAACAGTTTCTAAAATTATTAGATGTATAAAACACGATATTACGCATATTTATTATCAAAGTAACTTCAGTTAAGCCTGTGCCGTGACATGGGTTATATTGTACTCCTGACGTGTACCTACATGATTTGAGAAGTGACGATCCTTCTGGCTCTCCCATTGAGTACGCTGTTGAATGAAATGTTAAATAGCTTATAAAAAAAAACAGTTGATTAAAGTCGTGAATGGAGGTGCGAGCGTGCAGACATGAGATAGTGAACTGTACGATGAGGTGCTTTAATCTGGAGAACGTAGATTGATCCAATGTCCCACTCATTGTGATTCCGACACCCCGTGCAGTTACCTGTTGTAAACACTGTATTTTTAAGTGGTGAATGGAGGTGCGAGCGTGCAGACATGAGATAGTGAACTGTACGATGAGGAGCTTTAATCTGGAGAACGTAGATTGATCCAATGTCCCACTCATTGTGATTCCGACACCCCGTGCAGTTATCTGTTGTAAACACTGTATTTTTAAGTGGTGAATGGAGGTACAAGCGTGCAGACATGAGATAGTGAAGTGTACGATGAGGAGCTTTAATCTGGAGAACGTAGATTGATCCAATGTCCCACTCATTGTGATTCCGACACCCCGCGCCGTTATCTGTTGTAAACACTGTATTTTTAAGTGGTGAATGGAGGTGCGAGCGTGCAGACATGAGATAGTGAACTGTACGATGAGGAGCTTTAATCTGGAGAACGTAGATTGATCCAATGTCCCACTCATTGTGATTCCGACACCCCGTGCAGTTATCTGTTGTAAACACTGTATTTGTAAGTGGTGAATGGAGGTGCGAGCGTGCAGACATGAGATAGTGAACTGTACGATGAGGAGCTCTAATCTGGAGAACGTAGATTGATCCAACGTCCCACTCATTGTGATTCCGACACCCCGTGCAGTTATCTGTTGTAAACACTGTATTTTTAAGTGGTGAATGGAGGTGCGAGCGTGCAGACATGAGATAGTGAACTGTACGATGAGGAGTTTTAATCTGGAGAACGTAGATTGATCCAACGTCCCACTCATTGTGATTCCGACACGTTATCTGTTGTAAACACTGTAGTTTTAAGTGGTTGATGCGAGCGTGCAGACATGAGATAGTGAACTGTACGATGAGGAGCTTTAATCTGGAGAACGTAGATTGATCTAATGTCCCACTCTTTGTGATTCCGACACCCCGTGCAGTTATCTGTTGTAAACACCGAGCGTGCAGACATGAGATAGTGAACTGTACGATGAGGAGCTTTAATCTGGAGAACGTAGATTGATCCAACGTCCCACTCATTGTGATTCCGTTATCTGTTGTAAACACTGTACTTTAAAGTCGTGAATGGAGGTGCGAGCGTGCAGACATGAGTTAGTGAAGTGTACGATGATGTGCTTTAATCTGGAGAACGGAGATTGATCCAATGTCCCACTCATTGTGATTCCGACACGCCGCGCCGTTATCTGTTGTAAACACTGTAGTTTAAAGTGGTGAATGGTGGTATGAGTGGGGACGTCAGTGGGGGAAGAGTACGATAACGTGCTGTAATCTGAGGAACGAAGATTAATGCATTATCCCACTCATTGTGACACTGATCTGCTGTTATCTGTTGTAAACACTGAACATCTATATAAATAGTTTAAAATGGTGAATGGTGGAGTCGAATGTTCGGGTGAAAGTTGGGAAGAGAGCAATAACGTACTGTAATCTGAGGAACGATGATTAATGCATTACCCTACTCATTGTGACTCCAATCCTCTGTTATCTTTTTTAAACACTGAACTACTATACAAATAGTTTAAAATGGTGAATGGTGGAGTTGAGTGTTCGGATGTAAGTTGGGAAGAGTACGATAACGTCCTGTAATCTGGGGAATGAAGATTAATGCATTATCCCACTCATTGTGACTCCGATCCGCTGTTATCTGTTGTAAACACTGAACATCCCTTTAAATAGTTTAAAATGGTGAATGGTGGTATGAGTGTGGGGACGTCAGTGGGGGAAGAGAACGATAACGTCCTGTAATCTGGGGAATGAAGATTAATGCATTATCCCACTCATTGTGACTCCGATCCGCTGTTATCTGTTGTAACCACTGAACATCCCTTTAAATAGTTTAAAATTGTGAAAGATGGTGTCGAGTATTCGGATGTAAATTGGGGAAGAAAACGTTAACGTGCTTTAATTCACTGTAATCGGAGTAACGAAGATTCATGCAATGTCCCACTATTGTGACTCCAACCCTACGTTATCTCGTGTGAATACTGTAGTTTAAAGTGGTGAATGGTGATGTTGAGAGTGCGGACGTGAGTTGTGGAAAAGTACGATAACGTACTGTAATCTGAGAAGCGAAGATTCATGCAATGTCCCACTCATTGCGGTAGTTTGCGACTCCGACCCGCCCTTATCTCCACGTTATGTCCTCAGGAAATGCAACACGGACTTTATTTCTGTTCGTACATTACCGTTATTGCCATCATTACGTTTATATTGCACTTAAGAAGCTTTATGCTGCCTTATTGTAGAATATGCAATGTGTTGTAAAGTTTTGGAAACTCTTTATATTAGATATAATACCTTACAAAATATTAATTTTTATTGGACTAATAAAAAAATATATAATTCACTTCCTACAGGTATAATTTAACACTTTATGGTGTTTATAAATATTTCATAAATATTTATTAAATAAAATAAATGTTATTCATATTTTTATATTACGAGCAATCTATTCCAAACATGAAAAAAGATTTCTCAGGTTCGGTATACCTCTGGATAAACTTTGCATGCGGAAATAGCATACATTTTTTTACTTTTTATATATTTATTACAGCTTATAAAACAAACTGGAACCTGCAAAATAATCAATTGGTATATATCTGAATACGTGTTTATAAGTATTTCAAACATGTATAGCCAAAATAATTTAAACATTTTGTTTACATTTTATTAATATTAGGAATAGATTTTTCATAAAACTTGACTTAAGGTACAAATACATGGACAACGATGACACTCGACACTATCAAATGTATTTGAACATTCGGAATAAATACACCGAGCGCAACATGACGCTCGAGGTCTATTAATTGTTTCATATTTTCACTGTATTTTATATTTATAACTATCATGGGATCATGCCGAGAGAAAGGTATGATTTCAAATTCATTCTATTCCATCTACTCATAAGCGAATCATAATACATATACCGTGTATAGCCCTTGCTCAAAGTAAATTCCCCTTAAAGAATCAGAAAGATGTAATGTCTGTATAGATGTATTTATGTTTTGTGTGACAATTTCATATAGTGACGATTTTTACATCTTCCTTGTAAATTTAATCATTGGTAAATACACATGGGGGCCAGAGCTAACCAACGAGCGAACCGAGTGTGCGAACATGACAACTGTGATGTTGCACAGTGACGGGCTGACATGTATAGTTAAATGACAACTAGCTGAGATGTACAGTGACATGTAAACTGACACATGTACAGTAGGGGTTTGTGACATGCATAGTTACAAAAGTCTAGGTTAATTCAATTAAGTTACAAAGTATACTTTCTTTATTATCAAATAAATGTATGCTAATGCTTTTTTTATTGCTGTAGGAGAGCGCCTGTAAGATTGGCGAAAAAATAATATGGTTACTATATTAAATCATTGCAATTATTCATAAATAATGACAGTCTTACAATAGTAAAACATTTTCAATATATCTAACAATACAAAAACACTTATCGAAGTAAAATGATGTAATTAAGTCATCACATTTACAAAACTTGCCCTTCTGTCCATTTTGGATTCATCGATAGTATTTTAATTTTAAATAAAGGTTTATTAATTAGAATTATAAGCTAGTATGAAATCCTGGTATCGTTGATGATTTCACACTTGATGTAGTTTTATTAAGCTATTTTTGAATAGTACATATTACTAGTAGTGCTATTGAATATTACGGTACTAGAAACCTAAGTAATTTAGAAAAAAGACATACTGGTTACTTATTCATTTTTCTAACATAATGTACCCTTTCTTTACTACCTAAATTGAGTTGCAGTATGGGCCCATTTAAAATAATGTGTAATTTTTCTATGATTTTACGATTAAAGTGTAAATAATAAAAAAAAGTCAATTGACTAAAATTATAGTGTGAACTTAATCGGGCCTTCTTCATGTTTTTACTTGAAATGTATTTATGTACAGATACGACATTTATCGTATGAAAACATTTAACTTATGCTAAGCTCAAATTATGCATAGTGCGATTTTCTTTTGCAAATTTAGTAATCCGAATATTAAAATCTCTGTATATTTGGTTCTAATTATGAATATGGCATTGAATTTTACTTAAATCTCTTGGAAAATCATACTTTTTGTTATTGGTCAATTAAGTTAGTTGAATATGAGGAATTTTATGCAAGGACATCCATTTTCATCTATAAATATTTTGAAATTGTCCTCCAGTCAAAAAATCTATGATTCTGATACGATGGGCAGTTTAGTCACCCTCTAGATGTACGTTTTGGAGGCTTGATAAAAAACTAATTTTAAGACTTTATTCGTTCTATTTTGTTTTATGGTTGATCACCTGGCTTTAGTTTAAAAGTGATTTTCACTTTTTTAAGCTGTACATAACCTGTTTTAGATAAGCCAACGCAGCAATGGAATGAAAATGTTCGGCTCTTTTACAAAACACGACAATTAATTAAGACCAACCGAAAATAATTTTACATTCAGTTATCTACAATGATTTTGGTTGAAGCTGCTGAAGTCAGAATCCCTTTCTAAGGAAATTACAAATGATTCCACAATGGTATCTGTATGTTTCGAATTCATATTCCTGCTCTACTTTTTAACGTAATTTTACTTTAGTAGTAATTTAACTTAGTATTGATTTCTTTGTTAAGAAGGTCATCTAAATCATAGGTATTAACAGGTATGTAAAGTTCAAGAATAAACATGTTATAAATTAAACTATTATGACTGTTTAAAATCTCTCTTTCTAGTCTTCATTTAGTTGTTTTCTGCTTTTATATGTTGACATAAGAACTTGTCAATAAATTTTTATTTCCAATAATATATATATATATACACCGAGCGCAACATGGCGCTCGAGGTCTATTAATTGTTTTATATTTTCACTGTATTTTATATTTATAACTATCATGGGATCATGCCGAGAGAAAGGTATGATTTCAAATTCATTCTATTCCATCTACTCATAAGCGAATCATAATACATATACCGTGTATAGCCCTTGCTCAAAGTAAATTCCCCTTAAAGAATCAGAAAGATGTATATATATAATATCGAAATTAGCTTTGATTTTACGGTTTTGAAAATAGCATTATTGCGTCATACTTTAAATATTAAACTGCTAATATACTTTGTGAAATGAATTCAAGTCATAATTAAAAGTTATTACCTCATAATATATTAACTTTGACAGTAATAATCTTAATAAGACATTTGAAACGGTGGAAGAATATTAAAACATTACAGTTATCTCTGCTAGTCAAATACAAGGATATCGATGTAACACACATTACGTAATGGTATTAGCACATACATAATACAAGCCCTACATCATGCAACTTTTAAAGAAGATTAACCAGTGAAATCTTTCAGGGCCTGTTGTAGCGAGTAAAAAGCTCTTTCATACATGTGGCATTTTATATTAGCTTTGAAATATATTTAAAATTTATAATTGATTTTAATCTGGAAAGGACTAAATTATAGCGTGTTGGTTTAAATTAAAAATTAAGATGCAAAATTTAGTTTCTTTGTAGTGTTATACAGAGGGCCAAATGTGGGATTTATTCTTTTCTATTCGTAAATAATTATAGTTTATTAAACATAGTAAAACCCCTACATGGCCCAAAACGTCCTAAGTACAAAACGTATTCCTTGACAAACCGCAGATGGTACGAAGCTACTTCTTTCAGAATTAAAATGTTACTAATTAAACAAAATAGAAGAGCAATACTCGTAAAAGATAATGTCATTGAAAATAAGAAAGAAGTGTCTTCACAAAATAGCGAAACATCTACATAACTTTGACATGAGAGATGATATAAAAAATCAGGGAGATTTTTTATGTATAACATAAACACAAAGAATCAAGGATGGTGCTCTGAGGTACACCAGGTTTGAAAATCGCCAAATCTGATAGATACTTTTCCTTTATTTCGGATTTGAAAGGACTGGGGATTCTGTTTTTTTAGTTTGGTCTTTAGTTTAAGGGTAAGTGCTGGCTGAGGTTAGATATCAGCAATAATGGTAAGACAATTAGACCATTGCCTAATTGGTTTGTATTACTTAAAGTTGAGTCGTAGGTTGAGGTTACAAATCAGTAATAATGGTAAGACAATCACACCATTGTCTAATTGGTTTGTATTACTTAAAGTTGAGTCAGAGTAATTTGCCGACTGAGGTTAGAAATCATCAATAATGGTAAGACAATCACACCATTGTCTAATTGGTTCGTATTACTTAAAGTTGAGTCGTCGGTTGAGATTAGAAATCATCAATAATGGTAAGACAATCACACCATTGTCTAATTGGTTCGTATTACTTAAAGTTGAGTCGTCGGTTGAGATTAGAAATCATCAATAATGGTAAGAAAATCACACCATTGTCTAATCGGTTCGTATTACTTAAAGTTGAGTCGTCGGTTGAGGTTAGAAATCATCAATAATGGTAAGACAATCACACCATTGTCTAATTGGTTCGTATTACTTAAAGTTGAGTCAGAGTAATTTGCCGACTGAGGTTAGAAATCATCAATAATGGTAAGACAATCACATAATTGTCTAATTGGTTCGTATTACTTAAAGTTGAGTCGTCGGTTGAGATTAGAAATCATCAATAGTGGTAAGACAATCACACCATTGTCTGATCGGTTCGTATTACTTAAAGTTGAGTCGTCGGTTGAGATTAGAAATCATCAATAGTGGTATGACAATCACACCATTGTCTAACTGGTTCGTATTACTTAATGTTGAGTCGTCGGTTGAGATTAGAAATCATCAATAGTGGTAAGACAATCACACCACTGTCTGATTGGTTCGTTTTACTTAAAGTTGAGTCGTCGGTTGAGATTAGAAATCATCAATAATGGTAAGACAATCACACCATTGTCTAATTGGTTCGTATTACTTAAAGTTGAGTCAAAGTATAAGTCAATTTAACTTTTATCATTGTAAGACAACACAAATCACTTAACGTCTTACAAATCGTTTATCTCATGAAGGGGTGGACATTGTTAATGGGCTGATTGAAAAACGTGACCAAAATAATCGTGTGGGAGACACAAGCTCGGCGGCCGTGGAGTGCCTGGCGGGTGACGAAGCAGGAAACGCATCGTTACAGACCGGAATAGCTGATCATGAGCTTGACTGCATTCTGACAACGAGCACTGCGGGCCCTTCTGCATGTGGTCTACTACATTTCTGCATCATTAGATATGGGAAGTATGCTCCCGTTATAGCAAACAGTAATAACTGTTTACAGACTATCAAGGAACTTACATAGATTGGCGAAATATATTTTGCATTGTGAATACAAGTAGCTGGTATTTGTTTTTTTTTTTGTTTTTTTTTGTTATGTCTACACGCATTGGAAAGTTAGAACTTATCTCATGCAATGTCTAGTAAAAGTTATAAATGGACTTTTCCCCACTTGCAATACATACAAAAATGACTCCATCTAAATATATACACCTAGTTTCATATAAACTAAAAAAAATATGCAAGCTAAAATAGTAAATTAACATAAAAATAGTCCTTAAATGCATAATACTTGCATAATACTTCAATGCATTTTTATAGCTAAATGAAAATAAACAAATAAATAGTAATAATAAAATTAAATATAACTTGCGTGAATATTTGAGTCGTAAAATTTAATTATTGTTGAGATACTACAACTGCAATTAGCTCATTAATTGTTACATACTTATAATACAAAAGTTACAGAAATGTTTTCTTTATGGTTTTCTTTTGCTTTTATGAACATGTCTCACTACTATTGTTGAAATTACGCAAGGTACACTTTGAAATTTTTAGATCTCAACGAGAAAGCTTGCGGCCCTAATTTCGCCTGCTGAAATTCTTTACCCTTTTTTTACATTGTATCTGTATTGTGCAGGGCAGTGAGGACTAAAATCATAATAATTAACCTTGAAGCCAATTATTTTATTTAAATGGATAAAATGATAAAATGGATACATATTAATTTTAAAGTGTTAAGCTATTACCCACTGCTTTACACGCAAATGTTAAAATTGAAGTTCTTAGTGAGTACCAGTGACTTCTATATAATATTTTTGATGTGTAAAAGCATTTGTAATTCGAATTAATTATATTCCTAACGGCACAACTGAGTCTAACTCATTGTCCTGATCAAAAATACAAATACATAGATCTCGGACCTACTTCAATCCTTATCATATGAATACCTCGTACTTATGGTCAAAGATATTCCCAGTGTCATAGTATAGTTTTCCTTGTTGTCCCGACGAATATAGAATATGCACTTAAGTAGTTATGGGAAGCCTACTTCGGTTATAAGGTGTCTACTTCCGACCGTATAAATGACTTACGATGCCACAGTTGACTTTACCTTATTGTCCCGATCAAATTGAATCCCGATCAATTTGTACCTCGTACGTACTTAGCTCTTGGAAATCTACTTCCGGTCTAAAATATTCTTAGTGCTATAGTTGAATTTGCCTTGTTATCCCAGTGAAGAAAGAACACATACATACCTAGAAATGAGAAGCCTGTTACGGTCTAAGTAGATATCCTATCAATGTTCAGTATAAAGGGGAAATTGTTATTAACTTCATGCCACTTTTCACGATGCTCGTGCATAAGGTTTTGTGTTATAGAAGTCTTGTTGTTTTTAGAAATGTATTGTGGGAATAAATGGATAGTTGAGGAATGGCAGTGTTTATTTCTATTTTTTCTTAAGCCACTGCTAAAATGCAATATCACAATGTCAAGAAAGCCCACCAGAATGGAGTACCGTAGGTGAAAACTTTCACAGCTATTTTTATTAAGGTTTGTTTTATAACAGTGTTTAAATAATATACACAATGCGTCAGATGTTTTATAACTTTGCATTTGCTATCTGTATAACACTACTGACAAAGCACTGTACAATTAATATTTTATAAAATTTAAATGTAAACAGTTGTTTTAGCCTATTACTCGAACCTAATCTGAAAGTCTAAGCAGTTGTTTAGTGTCAGTTAAATTTGGATTTCTTAATAACATAAATTCTCCCATTTTTTCCTAATTCCAAAATATTAGAGGTAATTTTTCTTATCTTTCTCTGCTCATACACCATCCTTGGATTTTAACGAATATTTAAAAAAAAGAATTACTCAAATTGGTTCACTCGCTCTTGATATTAGCGTTTAGCAATACATTTAGGGATTTTTTTTTCTTAACAAAAAATAAATAATGTATTTAAAAAAAAAACACTAATGAAATTACTTGATAGTTACTACAAATTTGGTTATGCTCGTACGCGAACATAAGATAGAACAAAAAATATATACCAATTAACTATTTAAGATTCAAATTTTTGATTTTGAATTTAAATAAAGCAATATTATTTTGTAGGGTATTCGTAGATTATAAGATAAAATTTTGAAGATGTTAAATTATTATTGTTTAATAATTATAAAGGCTTTTTTCAAATTCATGAAAAAAGTGTTTAATGTGTTACTATTAATAGTAGAACCGTAACCGGCTTTTGGATTTTCTGCAATCAAATCTATTATTTATCTATTATATTATATCTGTTATCTATTATTTGGACTGAATCATTTTCTTATTAGCTTCTGCAATTTACATATAATTTGTCCTTGAATTTCCAAGGTTAATAGGAATTCTACTATCTAACATGGAAGACATTCGGAAAACAAACTACAGCAGTGCGTTGTAGACAAATCAAACCGGTAGTTTACAACTAATGGAAGGCTATTGATTACCTCCTCTGTATTCATATATGTAGCTCCACAAATTACTCTGTGTTACACAAATTACTAGTAGCATTAGTGTTTTATAAAGTATTCTCTACACTCCAGTTCATCGCAGTGTGCAACACTGAAACAAAGAATAATATTTTGACCGTTTGAGATAGCATGGCAGTTCTAATTTTGAAATTTGTTGTTTCATATACCTTTCCTCGTTGCCAAAGGCTCTAAGATTACCTTTCGGGAAAGAAATTGTATAGGCCTATAGTATACAAGATTACGGTCTTGAATTAACCCGCCATTCATACCTGATTTAATGTCACTCAGTTTCCAAAGGAACCATGGCTACTAAAAATAGAACTTCATCGCTATTTCCTGCATCGTGATATTTTTGTTTGTATTGGCTATGTCCACTGCTGCTCTCAAAACCCCATTGGCAAATGTGGATTAGTACATCCATACTGCTTTCTAAATTTACAATGCTTATTAAGTAAACCTGTAAGTCACTTCGACATACGATTCTTTAACACGAACCTCAATATAAATAAGAGATTTTTGCAATGTAGTTTATATAGACTTAGAAAACAAGTGGAATCTACATAAGTAACCAAATAAGCTATTAATTTTCAACTTCACACTTTGGATAAATTTAAACCTACACATTGAACTAACCCTTGATGAGGAGTAAGAATCGGACTAGCCCTAGCTCATCTGGTTTTTCTTTCTACTAACTCGGCTACTTTCGTTTCCTGTGTATTTTTTCAGATAACTCTTCAAAAGGATTTTTCGGCAATCCGTGAGTCTGGATTAGGTCGAAATTTTCCTTTAGAAAGAGTTTTCTCAGCATGCATGGCAGTAT
The DNA here is from genome assembly GCF_021130785.1 of Homalodisca vitripennis. NCBI lineage: Eukaryota > Metazoa > Arthropoda > Insecta > Hemiptera > Cicadellidae > Homalodisca > Homalodisca vitripennis. Next base: position 90,187,974 of record NC_060211.1, read on the forward strand.
TACATTTTGTAACCTATTTTCATATAGCATTTCAGCCTGTGGCAGTTTCTTCCAACTTCATCTCACCACAGTGTTAGGCAAAAACTTGTTCTCCAAGTTGTGTTTCCTGATATAATTCGTCTGAGATATCCTGTTCGTTTGGCTTTGAACGAACTTTCTTTACAATATTGCTTCTACTTGCAATATTGCAAACATAAATCAACAAGAAAACAATTTTTTTAAATCAGCCTTCTCCAAAAAATTAAAAATTGGGGTCACGAACGGAAGCAAATAAAATTTGAAATTTAAAAAGTTTATTTAATTTAAAAGAACTAAAGGTTTATTGTTTATTTACCTGCACAAATAATTAAAAATATATTTTATAGCATTTCAGAAATTGTTTACACTGATAAGTGTGTGTGGAAAGTTTCTAGTGTAGAATTTGAATAAACCCAATTACTTATTGACGTTCCATGGAAACTAATTGCTCTCTAATTACTAGGGTTATTATAAATGTCTTTTTAATTTTATTAAAAATAAAAGGGACAAAAAGGTATTATTTTGTCCAGAGGACAAGGCATAGTTAGTCAATCTATCACATTTCCATCTTTAATCAAAACCTCGGAAAACTGTAATATTAATTAATAAAGCAATTTCTTATGCACAGCTTTAGTCGATACTTATTTAAACACAACAATAGAAATGTGCAGTGTGGTAAAACATTGCTATTAAACTAGAGCCATACAAGGGAAATGATCAAAAGACTTTTGTGAGAGCTAGTTTCAAGAGTTGATCCATCACTTACCATCTACTGCAGGGACTGAGGATGAAGGTTTTTTTATTACTTACACAGTATAAAAATAGAATACAATTTTTATAGTTTTACTACTTCTCGTTTATAATTACTTAGTTGATGTCAGGGAAAATGAAGTCAATTACGATCGGGGTTCTGATGTGACTTCCCCAAAACTGTATCTTAAATTTGCACGACCGTCGATTATGAAACTACGCTTGGTAACAAAATTTTCATGGAGAAAGAGAGGAGGAAAAGAGAAGGAAAAGTACAGAGGTCACCCCTTTCAAATGCAAAATAATAATTTCCAAACCTCATATATATATATATATATATAATATATATATATATATATATATATATATATATATATATATATATATATATATAGTGTGTGTGTGTGAGTGTAAATAGACACTTTTTCAATGGGATATTACAGAATTATGCAAGGTCTTGATGAACACTTGAACCTTCACTAATTAGTGATTTACTCCAAGCCGATGATGCTTCTTCATACTTGAAGTTGTACATTTTATTTACGATACATCTATTCGTATATATAGTTAAACCATAAAACACAATATATAGCAATTTTGCATCAAATCTAAATTTTCTATACTTGTGTACCATACAGAATGGGAATATTTTCTAACTGTTACATTCTTTTTACAATCGGAAACTAAATCCACTCTTCATTTGGTTATCGCTGTCTGATTTACTACACAAAATCTCTCGTATTACAAAGCAACCACGATATCCTGTGATCATAAACACGTTGCTCTTTTTTAAAACTCACCTATATTATGACTAAGATGTATTAATTAAGTGTCAATTTACCTATAATGTACTCAGATGGATATAGGAATTATCGATTAGTACAGATAAGATTTATGAGCCAAACAATCAACGACGAACTGCTGAAGGTGGCCACTGGGCTATTCCTAGCTGGCCACTGAGCGATCCTGTTCTATCATACAGGCCGCCTCACCATTAGTGGTACAGTAATTCAGAGGTCACAGTTAAGTCGTTGGTCTCATGGTGTATTTTAGGTAGATTTTAACCCTTAGGTTCACCTTAGAAATCTTTTAAAAGTGCTACGCAAACTAAATAGGCTAATTCAAAATATATTGTTTTAATCCGAAACCAAGACTGACCAGATTGCTAATACCTCTATACTCTGTTCAGATTCAAGTGATCCCTGATGTAATGCAACCAATCCCAAACGCTCTCGCACAGCCCTAATGGTCGGTCTTCTCTCTGTATCATCGATTGTGTTGTACAGTAACATCATCCCGATGTGAAATAAACTATGTTATTAGCTCTTACCTATTCGGTGAATTGTATTACATCGTAATTGATTCCAAACATATTGCACTAATGGGTAAACTAAAATTATATCGTATAGAACCGTAATAAAATATTAATTTCAATACATGTCACTCGTATATTATGTTCAGACTGATTATTTATTATTTCCTCGCACAGAAAAATTATTGCGAAAATTAAATGCATTTTGAAATTTAAATGTTTTTTGAATGTCATAGTACCAATAGGTGCCTGAGTGCATCCAGGTATAGGGTTACGGAGGCTTGTGCAATGGCAAAGATAGATAATCCTTCAGGGTCAAGGGACACCGGACAGAATATTAGCTATGAAAGTAAAATGAATATCCTTTTTGCATGAATAAACCGTTAAGGCACATTAAATTAAAATATGAATCCACATTGCGTTGGCTAAAAGCTGTGAGGCATAGAGGTGTATGCATGTTACATCAGCAGGCAATCTAGCCCAGTACCCATGTATGCGAGATTGATGATGAATCACATTCAAAGGCCCTGTAGAATATTTGGCGATGTTCTATAACACTCGTACAACAATATTAATATAACTGAGTATTAATGTTTGGGATAAAAATTATATTTTTATACTTACGGGAAAGATATCAATCATTCGTGTTTTTAGACTAACGATAAACAGACATACTTGTTTTATTTTAACTAATAAACTAATAATGAACATGATTTGTTTCAATTAAAAATTATTGGTTTGATCTCGTACCAATTCCCATAAAAGATGTACATTTGACTTGGTTATTACAATTGTTTAATCAAGGTGACATAGTACTTATTTTGGGGCAGCGGTGGATAATTCTGACTCGTTTAAACAAGACTTTGTGCCCATAACGTAGATAGCTAAATAAATAACCACTTCTTAACTTTGTGAACACCATTAAAAACCTAATACATGTTCCCTTGAGTCAAACAATAGCTGATAAGACTGGAGACCCTCGTTTGTCCTGGTAGGTCAAAGTTTGCTAGGAACTTTATTGTAGGTTTAGTTCACCTTTGAACAATGAATATTGATATTCATTACTTGTCCGATTAGAAATGTTAGTAAAGTTTCACTGTTATTGTTTCATGAAGACCTTTAAAACGATCTGTAACTTGACGAAGATTTACATTTAACATTTTTAAGTTGAGCCCAAGATTTAGTATGTTGGGGGCAGGGGAAATTTTATGATACTAATAAAATAGTGCAGTTTTGTACCCTACAGACTTGTAGCGAATTTTTTTTTCCAGGTAGTTGAAAATTTAATATGGGAAATCCATACATTTATTCACTCTGTATGGATATCCATAGTACCATCCAACATAATCTGTACGTCCGCTTATGGATGTCCAGGGAACCTGAATAAATCCCAGCGTCCGTTTTTACGGGTATCAATGGTACGTGCATAAAAGCTCAGCGCAATCATACATGGGATTTCTCAAAAGTCTTGGTATAAAATATATAACGTAACCAAAATGTTATTCGTGTTACTAACATAAATAAAAATTCACCATTTTTAATACAGTATAGACTCCACTAAGATGTTACATTCCAATTGACACACCATACATTAACTAGTTTTCTTTTAATATTCTAAGTCACGAATCTGGCAGCCTTATACTACATCAATTCACTACAGCTAAATATTCTGTTGTTGTTACAAGCCTTAAGCGTGTTCTACGAAAACTTTCTTGGTGCGTTAAGCTTCCTGTATATGTGACCTTATGTTTTACATTGTTTCAGTTAAACGAAAGAGATAATACTAGTTCCAAATATTTTGTCATACAGTAATATTTGTTATATTTAACATTACAATGTGTATTATTATTATTATTATTTATAAACAATTACCGGGTTGCCATCAGTATCAAGTATGATTTCATAGCTAATGATAAACGTAATCAATGAACAGGCAAAAAAATAGTGTGAAAACAATCGCATTGTATAAAACTGTATTTATTTTGTGTACAATTATTATTTACAGGCTAATTATATTTTACAGGCTTTGTACTCTATAGTCTAAATTAAATTATGCTTACTTTCAAAGGTACATTTATTATTTGTTTCCTCTCTTGTGCTTTTTAGATATCAGTTGTAAAGATTGTTGTCTTGTTAAATAATGTAAAGATATTGTGTTTTGGTACAAATATCTATTTTAGTTTACAATATTTTATCTTGTAAACATTGCTGTCTTTTTGATTAAATGTCCATGTAAATTGGCCGCAAGGAGATAAATCAGTAAAGTTTTTTTAACATTTGATATGAAAACACTAAAAAGGTTTCCTTTGATTTTCTTTTACTGTTGAAATATTTACTACTTCATTACAACAATTGGGTCATTGTTAGGTTATTTTGCCAATTAAGTTACATTGAGTTCTAATTAATTTTTTAATTTGTAGCTCATTTGATTTTCAAATTCTTAAAAAATATAGTTGACATTTGATCAGATTGATCGCCATTTAAGTTAAATAAAGCACAGGTATATATAGCTTCTGAAATACACAAGTTGAATCCAACAAATATACCCAGATGTTAGCAACTCATGAAATTGGCATATCATAGATATATAAGTGAAGATACTTCTGTCACTAATATTTGTGTCCAAGTTAAAGTACAGAGAATGGTTGACAATATGCTAACGACTTTTAAACATATTCTATATGTAAGCGAGTCTTCCGTCCAAGGTTAAGTGCTGAGAGCGTTTTGACAGTATGCCAATGACAGTCCGGAAATGTTCTGTACGTGAACGTGAACCAGTAGAGGAGCGTGGTGTGTCTGGTTGACAGTTTTCCAACGACTGTTGGACATATTTTATGTGTAAGCGAGTCTTTCGTCCAAGGTTAAGTGCTGAGAGCGTTTTGACACTATGTCAATGATAGTCCGGAAATTTTCTATACGTGAACGTGAACCAGTAGAGGAGCGTGGTGGTGTGTCTGGTTGATAGTTTTCCAACGATTGTGGGACATATTCTTTTCAGGTTCTCAGTTCCATTGTCGATTACTGAGAGTGGTTTCAAAGCTTTATAACGACTACTGCACATATTTTGCCTGTTCTCAAATAGAATCAAGTACTGAGAGAAGTTTGATAGTTTTCCAACGACCCAAACATATTATGTGTCTGTTCTCAGATCCAATGTAAAATACTCACAGGCGTTTGAGAGCAACGACTGCTGAACATATTCTGTACTTATTTACAATTACAATTAATAGTTCTGAAAAAAAGTTTTCCAACTACTATTAGTCTTCACTGTGCTTGTTCTCAGTTCTAATGTCAAGTGCTAAGAGCGGGTTTTTCGATGACACACAGTATTTGTGTGTGTGAATTTGCCTTAAGATTTTACAACAAATATTGGCAGAACCAGATTTTTATTTGCAGCTATCTAAAATGTAGACATAAATAGTGACAATTTCATCAATATAGTTATTTTCTACGGTCTTTAGATTAATTAAAACTCATATTTTAAAACTGTGGAAATTCTCCGTGATATTAAACGAAACGAACACCTGACGGAACTACTCCCGTATATTACCACCCACCGGAGAGGTTTGGGTAAGAGGTTTATCCGCCTTGAATCATTAATAAACATTGAGTAAGCCGCGCCACACCGAATAGAACCATCCGGCACTCTAGCATTTACCAATAAACCGGAGATAGGAATTAAAACATTGTATTTTATTAAAAATTTTGAAGTATTTAGAACATGATATGGACAATTTAATATACATAGCGTATAATAACTTTATATGTTGAGGTTTCTTTACTTATAAACATACAATATTGCAAACTTCAATTTTTATCATTGAATTGTACGTTGATAGATGTTTTGTGCAAAACTAATAATAAAGAAAAATAAATTAATGACTTGAGTAAATGGTCTAATAGATTTTAAAAGAGTAACTGACTCCTTATAGCACTTGCTTACTTATCCTAGAGAATGAAAAAAACTTTTAGGTTCTGGGTTGATTCTAATTTCTACCTTATTGAACATACAAGTGTGTCAATACACTTTTATACTTCAGTAAAAATTTAGAATTTTTGAAAATAATATATACGGATTCTTTTTACAATTCAATATGGATAGTTTAGTAGTTTAGTTTGGATAGTAGTTTGGATAGTTTAGTTTAGTATCCAGAATTCATGAACTGTACCAAATAATCCCTCATAGTTTCCTTTTGGTCAGATCAATTTCATTATTTTATATTTTTGCCTAGTTTCCTCCCAAACCTGATTTTAAGCGAGCTATATTATAAACTACTACAGGAAGTATGAGTATATATCCTACATTATGTAATACCCATTTGCAACCTTAAAGTACAAATACACAGACAGTTATGCGACGTGAAACTATCAAATATAAACACCAAGAACGTGACGCGAATGTATACATATGAACTGTATTTGATAGTTCCACATCGCGTCTCTTCGCTGCTTGTGTATTCGTACACTTAAAAAATTACAATTATATGTTAGTTATATTGTATTGACCCAGCAATAACAATTATCATGTTATAGTTATTTTAGTTATAACACTTATTATTACTTACTATTAATCAAGCTGGTCAACGGACATTATTATTGACAGTAAGAGAACAATTATTGCAGTTAATTATTTAGATAACACCCATAATACCTAAAAAGGTACTGTTTGACCGTAATCAGAGACAGATGCCGCTCCAAAAACCGTCGCCGCCTTTAACAGTTGCATTTTGCCAATTTTTCCTTTGAATAGGTTACAAAGAGGCTGTATGAGAGTACTATTAAGTGAAATTGGAAATAAAGAACTTTTGGTTTCAAGGTCCGGCTAGGCGACTCTATGGTTGAACCCTCATATACATACCATTTTTTAAATGGACTTCAGTGTGCAACCAATGTTTTTTTAATGGACAAGGTTTTGAATGGTTTATTTAATTAATTCTTATTAGTTCAGTTTGATTTATTTATTTGTATTACTAACAGAAAATCTGAAATGCAATAGAATGCATATATTATGTACCTCTAAAATAATACATATCACAAATATGAATGAATAACAGGCAGTATTATTTATGGTTTTGTATTGTTCTTTTTGGAATAACATTAAGACGACTGCCGTGACCTGTCTAAGGACACCGCCCTCAAAATCAACTAAGCCTTACGCGGGTAATATAAATGATTAATATTTAAATATAATATATTTTAATATTCAGATTCAAAGTAGTTTGTTGTATGATTATGTCCACCTGGATGTGGTTCATAAATATTGCTAAACACGAGATAAATCACCATATTTTAATAAAATATTGCTTCATAAAAAATCAATACCAGTTTTAAATATCCAGTATATAAGTCTAGCTCTGAAGAGTACAATTCAAAATGTAAAATATAAACTACGTTTTTAGTACTGTTTTTGAAATTTTCACTCAAATGATATGTAGATATTGTCAGGGAGCCCACCAGGTATGCTCGAATGTACTTATAATGCTGGTGATTTAGAAGATAATGTAGCCTACTGGTGGTATTTAGATAAAAAAATTTTAAAAGTTTGCTTCACGCAGTTTAAAATCACATACTAATTTTAAATGTAAGCAGGATATTCCTGAAATCCTTAATATTTGGGCGTAATGTTTTGGTACATTTTTGATACAGTCATAAACCAATACATCCATATTGTTGTTTGGATACACATATAAAATAAATTTATTTAGTAAATACTGTATTAAAAATGGAAATCCTGGTAGAAAAAATTTCAATTATTACAAAATGTAACAAATTATTTTAATATCATTTCTAAATGTCGTTCTGACCAAGCCGTTATTCATAAGGCATAAGACAAGACACATAAACAAGGGAACTTCCACTATAGAAAACACGTAACAACTCAGATCAAATAGGAGTATTATTTTACATGCATGTTGGCATTTTGTACACCGGACTAGACTCTGATGGTCTACTGGACAAGTGACCGTCTATTCTCCACATTGGTTTAGCGGAAGTTCATTGTTGTCTGTGTTGTCAGCAGCCGTGTTGCGTCACTCTCCCATCGTTCCAATGCTCTATTACTGTCGGCGCAGTAGCTCAGAGTTGTAATAACCGAAGAGGAGCTTAGTTTGTACCCATGTCGATAGGGTAACGGCCGAAGGAATCAAGACACAGAATAAAATTCTTCTCTAATGTTAAGAAAACACAAGTCGCTCGTGGATATCTTATCACCCAAAAATTGCTCTGTGAGAAAATATTCCTCGGCGGAATCGAATAGTATTTGGCGTCAATGTTACTAGATGTCCAGATTTTTGAATAATGCTGAACGTTTTAGATTAATTGTGTGAGCTAAAGTTTAGAAAATTGGTCCTAAAATCAAAAATGGAAGAAATTGCTCAGTAGTAGTCGGTACTTTTAATTTCAAACATTCAATAAATAATGTAAGATGTACGTATTTTACTCTTTATTTTTCTCGCAAAATCTCAAATGAGTTGAAAAGACAACATTGTTAAATTAGAATTTAGCCTTCGTGTTTAGGTCTGTGACAGGCCGGGGCTCCCAAAAAAGAATGCACTGCAAGTAGACTTTTTGATGAAAGCTATTGCAGTTATGAAGCATCAAATTCTACAGCGAAATATGCTGAATTGAGTGTATAAGAGTGGTATACAGTTTATTGTTAGAATGACAAACCTACCACGCAGACCCGAAGTTGTGGTACTCTACAATGTGTAAATATTTTTGTTCTCCTATTGTCAATAATGTACTGCACATTTTTCTCCGTAACTATTATTTTGTTATTTGTAGGTAATTAGCCAATTTTTAAATTTGGGCAATATGCATTTGATATTATTATAATTGTACAGTTATTTATAAATTTTTTGTCAAACTTTTTGTTTGAAGGAAACAGGATTTTTCCGGACATTTGCCATCGTTCAATGAAACAAAAAAATCAGTAACACTACGTTTCGAGATCTGCAATCTGATCTCTTCTTCAGATAAATAACTAACCTAATACATAAGAACAAACTAGGTTAAAATAAACAAATCATACCAAAGCGTTGTAGCACGCCTATGTCAGGAATCACAACCACCATGTTGTGTGTCAACTTCACTAACTCTAAAACATGTACTTAATAGAAAACTATACACAACACTAATCATTAAAACTGTACTACAGAATATATAGTCACAATACGTCTTCATTCGTCTACCATCCTAGGATTTTTGTTTCACTGAATGATGGCAAATGTCCGGAAAAAGTCCTGTTTCCTTCACAATCCTTCCATCGTCAAAAGTAAACTTCAAACAAAGAAAAAATGTTAAAGATTTCAAATTTAAATTTACATAAAATATTACCTGTTACTACTACAAATACAACTATAGTTCAATTCTAAAAATAAATAACCAATTTTTTAAGTAAAATTGATTTAAATTACGATAGTGAAGGTAATAGTGGTTTTATTTTAAATAATTGAATTTATATTGCACGTATATCTTATCTGTAAAGAAAATGTTTATTTTGATCATTGTTAGTTTAAAAATTGTTTACGCCAGTAAGACCTAATTGGTGTTTAAATGTTCGTTATAACTTTGAAGTTTAATTGTTAAAATATTATAATAAGTTATACAAGGCACCATTCGTGTGGTATTTCTGATCATGTACGGTAAAGTAATTAAAATACATTTTATTCATTCTAACCCCTAATTTCATCCCCGGAAGGTTAATGATATTATTATCTACTTTGTAAAATGTTCCAAATTTACTAAATTTTTACGATTGAGGTGGCTTTTTGAAAGTTTTATAAATAACAGTTTTGTGGTAGCGGTACATGGTTTTATAGGTCCCATTTTACTGCATATGTTAGTGAAAATAAAAAATAATTTTCCTTGATTATATTTACAGACCATGTTAAGTTTTAGTAAGAGTTAAAAACTATTATTTTGTATTCTTGTATTCTGTAAATAAATGTGGGAGGTTGCTTAAGCTTATTCCTGAGATGTTGTTTTTGGAGTGTATATTGGAGGGGCATTTTACATTAAATTTTCGAACTTTGAAAAGTGCTTGAGCCTGTAGAGTATTAAAAAGCCTAAAATTAAAATATTAACTAGTTTTTATAATGAAAACACAATAGTAATCTCATTAAAAATAATGTTTTTTTGTATTTACGGAATTTGTATATCTCTAACTTTTTTAATCAATCAGTCGAAAACCAGTTTAAAATGTTAATAAACGCGGCGAATAAGTGTGCAGATTTATAGTAATTACAATTGTGAGAGAAGCACGTCATGTCTTTTTTTATTGTACCTTATTAAAAATAAAACTCTAATTAGATGAAGTTTAATAACATTCATTATGATTCATTGTGAACCCTCTCATTAATTAATTAACTTCATAGTGCTGTTGATACGAATAAAACATAAAGAATTCATCATTGCATAATTTCGCAATATATTACATACAGAGTACTAACCAGTTAAATTAAATTCTCACAAATTAATAAATAAAATGCCACAATTAATACCACAGAATGGAAATTAAGCCTCCATGCCTAAGTAATATATTCATATAATTATAAATTATAATACTAACTAATAGTGATGATTAAGTTAAGTAATAGTAATGATTATTTTGTATTATATAAATTCTAATACAAATTATATTTATATACAATTCTTAAGCTTAATAATACAATTAGTCAGTTATTATGAGGAATCAATGATATAAAAAAGTTTTAAACGATTCCTTATTGGGCATAAGAAGTATTAGAGAAAATATTGCCAATAAATAAACCGCGTAATACACTACTTATATATTCCTTACAAATTTTCTGTAATGGACTTGCGCAACTTGTCAATGGACTGCGTAAGTTTCTGGCAGCAACTTTGATTGATGGCCATTACTTAATTTTCAGAGTTTCTCAAAGTGAGCGGCCAACTCTGCCTATCAAGCAAGTTCCCCTCAGTTGAACAATAATACTGTCTCGGCTTCGCTCACCGAAGCGTTTTGTATTGTATTAATTTTCTCTGATCCTACCACAGTTTGCCTCTGATATTCTCGAGGTTACAAAATAAATTGGAAAAAATAATATTACGAATTTTTGTAATTTTGTACATAGTTACATTGTTTTCTGATTCATAAAATGTTTATCCTATACAAAATGATGGCTGACAAGGTTAAATTGCGATCTTTCTTCTTCAGCCGCCAATTCGTAACGAATAAAAAGCCTGTAAAGTGTGTTTTGCTGTGTTATGTTTGATTAAAAAAACCTTTATAATGATATGCATATTGACCTATGCTTGCAATTACGATTTCCATGACAATACGCGGGCCGTTCCCCAATTATAGATGTGTGATGGTTATGCCATTAAGACAGCTAACAAGCATTGTATAAGGTTTGTAGATCTTATTCGCTTAAGTTTCAAAATTATTAAGGTGTTTTTAGACATTTTACACAGCCTATATATTTAAAGACGTATAAATACGTTAGTATACATGTGTGTATAATACACGTATAGAGATGACGCCCGTTGTAATACCCTACACGTACATACATATCTTGGAGCAGCGGTTAGGCCGGTTTCATCCCCATAGTCATAAATTACTACAGAGATAAGATACTGTGCAAGATTTTTATGTTCAGCGTTTTTTGTATAGTTATTTTAATTATGCTCAAAAAGAATGGTTTCTTTACCATTTGAATATTTTGACAGCTATCTATTTTCATTAGCATAAATAATGATAATTATAAATGAAAAAGTACCCCTCACTGTAGTAGTTTTGTAAATTAACGTTTTTTAATTCTTGAAAATGTCGTATCATTATTTATATGAAGAGCTTTGTATATCTTAATAGTGTTATAAGGATATCTGACTTCAAGCAGATTTATGTTACCTGTTTGTTACTGTTAATGTTACTTTAATATCTTCGGAATTTTAATGAAACCTATTACAATTTATACAGTTTTTAGTATATATTTACACTGTATTTTACCTCTGGAAGTCTATACCTTGTTGTTGTGTCTCCTACGAGTCACCGGAATTCGTGATTAATACAAAATAAAGAACAGCAAGTTTAAAAGTAGATACATCGAATCTGCGACAACCTAGCAGTTGTAAACTCGAGTTCAATTGTAACGCAGACACAGAGACCGGAAGTAGTGATTGTTTGTCATAGAAATTGTAGCATTATCTCTATCAATAACAATGTGTCCCAGCTTTATCTCAGTGTTTTGTATAGGTCAGTTTAATCATCATAACTAAACTGCAGCAATGTCAAGGTTGTTGGCTGTAAAAATTGCTTCTAAATCTTGAACAATAAGGATGCGTTATCCCAGCTTAATACCTCAGTGTGTCGTGTAAAGTCAGTTTCATCATCGTAACTAAACTGCAGCAATGTCAAGGTTGTTGGCTGTAGAAATTGCTTCTAAATCTTGAACAATAAGGATGCGTTATCCCAGCTTAATACCTCAGTGTGCCGTGTAAAGTCAGTTTCATCATCATAACTAAACTGCAGCAATGTCAAGGTTGTTGGCTGTAGAAATTGCTTCTAAATCTTGAACAATAAGGATGCGTTATCCCAGCTTAATACCTCAGTGTGCCGTGTAAAGTCAGTTTCATCATCGTAACTAAACTGCAGCAATGTCAAGGTTGTTGGCTGTAGAAATTGCTTCTAAATCTTGAACAATAAGGATGCGTTATCCCAGCTTAATACCTCAGTGTGCCGTGTAAAGTCAGTTTCATCATCGTAACTAAACTGCAGCAATGTCAAGGTTGTTGGCTGTAGAAATTGCTTCTAAATCTTGAACAATAAGGATGCGTTATCCCAGCTTAATACCTTAGTGTGTCGTGTAAAGTTAGTTTCATCATCATAACTAAACTGCAGCAATTTCAAGGTTGTTGGCTGTAGAAATTGCTTCTAAATCTTGAACAATAAGGATGCGTTATCCCAGCTTAATACCTTAGTGTGTCGTGTAAAGTCAGTTTCATCATCATAACTAAACTGCAGCAATTTCAAGGTTGTTGGCTGTAGAAATTGCTTCTAAATCTTGAACAATAAGGATGCGTTATCCCAGCTTAATACCTCAGTCTGCCGTGTAAAGTCAGGTTCATCAGCATGATTAAACTGCAACAAAGTTGAACGACTGTAGTTGTTGGACATACAAATTGTCCTTAATCTTGAGCAACAAGGTTGTGTTGTCCTAGTCTAATCTGAGTCGTTTTTAAAAAGTCTGATTAAACTGCAGCAACGTCCCAGCGGTTATTGGCCATAGAAGTTGCTGATTAATCCTGAATAATGAGGATGCTTTATCTCAGTGTAAAGTCGGTTTCAGCAGCCTGATTAAACTGCAGCAATGTCAAACGCTATAGAAGTTGCTGATTAATCCTTCAGGAAAACAAAGCATCTTTATTGCTCACAATAAAGATGCTTTGTCCCTGCTTTATCTCCGTGTTTTGTGTGAAGTTGGTTTCATCAGAGTAAGCAAACTGCAGCAAAGTCAAACGCCGGCAGTTGTTGGCCATATAATTGTTTTAAATTCTAAACAATAACAATGCGTTGTCCCTCTTTTACCTGTGTTTTGTGTAAAGAGTGATTCATCAGCCTGATTAACTACAGCAATGTCAAACGAAAGTAGTTTTTGGCCATACAAGTTACTGCTTAGTTTTAAACAATATGCGCTGTCCCTGCTTTATCTCATTGTTTTTGTCTGCGAGAAGTCGGTTTCATCAGTCCAATTAAAATGCAGTAAAGCCAAACGATGGCATCTTTTGGCCAAAGAAACTGCTTCTTAATCTTTAACATTAAGGTTTCGTTGTCCTAGCATAATCTCGTGTTTTTTATAAAGTCGGTATCAGCATCCTGATTAAACTGGTCAGCGGTTATTGGCCATAGAAATTGCTGCTTAATCCTGAACAATAGATATGCTTTTTCCCTGCTTTAACTGAGTGTTTTGTTTAAAGTTCGTTTCATCAGCCTGATTAATCTGTAGTTATGTCAAACGCCAGCAGTTGTTTGCCGTAAAAAGTTGCTGCTTAAGCTTGAACAATAAGAATGCGTTATCTCAGCTTCCATCAGTGTTTTGTGTGAAATTAGTTGTATTAGCTGTATTAGTTGGTGTAATTAAATCAGAATAACTTAAAACCATAGCAGTTGCTTTCTTCACATTTTTATTCATCAAATAGATCCTACTGACCTACATTCATCTATTGACCTAGACAATTTCAAACAACACATCAAGTTGTACTGTATTTGTTTAGCAAGAAAAATCTTATTTTAAAAGTTACTTCATATAATATATTGCAGTAATATACTCAAATATAGATACCAATTCACTGCTGTGCTGAATAATCTTTTCTTTACAAGTTTCTCAAACGTACAGAAGTCTGTTTTAACTGTGATTTTGGGAATATAAATATGAAAGCACACTTTAATTAGGGAGATGTTAAAATATATATTTACTTTTTTATATTGCCATTATTTTTCAATATGATGGACAACTTTGTTTTTTATTATGACATTTTCTATCATTGAGTTTTCAATGAGTAAATAACTGCATATTAATTTTAGAAATATATTTATAATATTATCGTGTAAACGGTGCAATGCCATATTTATAATAATAAAATACTCGTACAACTACCAATGTTACAGGGTTGGTGTGTTTTAATATATACTCTTCGATATTACATAGCATTGCTAGACTTATATAAACTAACATATCCTAGATGACGTACATACCACTTTATACAACAATCGTGCTTAGCATAGTTATCTAGCACACAATTTATAGAACAATCCATTACAGTGACATGCCATTTACATAATGAACACCGCGTTGAGTGGTTTCTATAGGCTACATGCAGTATATTGGTATGAGCAATAATTTATTAATTAAAGTAGTGGTGTATTGTTCAAAAATATCGAAACCTAATATTTGGTATCAGTAATTAAGTTGTGTAGTTTTCATTTAAAAGTATACCTCAATCGTCTAAAATATAAAATTAAATATTGTAATTAGAAGAGATGTAATTAATTAATTATTAACAAATTGAAATTAAAGTTATGTAATAAAACCTCAGACTAAAAATACTCAGAATCTGCTTTCATTTTCGTATTAGAAGTGACGTTAACAGTCATTGATTAATCCAGAGCTTTGACCGAATGGTCTTTTGATGTTTCGTTTGAGAGGTAGAATCCAACAATAAATATGATTCTTTTAAATCGTCGGATGACCAGTGGTTAATCGTTTTTGTACGGCGTTTATTCACTCACCTCTTTTTTTGACAGATCTCTGTTATCTGAAATTTCAATTCTCCAACTCAGCATTACCTCAAGACTTCAACTTAGTCCTGTAACATAGCATATCATATAGTCTGAAATGCAATTTCCTACTATACAGTCCTGCTGATAAGTTATCTCTTAGTAAGTTCAGATCTCTTACCGGAGTGGCATAGCACCTAGTCCTGACTCTTATTGATTGGATTAAACTTAACTAAACAGTGGGTACTTTTACAGGTATCACTAATCTTTGCATTTTAGTGTCATCGGGTGTGTTGTGGCTTTAGAAATGTTGGTCATAGAATATCTTGGAGTTTGTATAGAATCGAAGCTGATTTGTACGTATAAATTGTTTTGTAAACTAAACTAGGAGGAACTTAATTCTTAGTATGTGGATTGCCTGATTTTTCAAAAACTTTGGGTCTTGTATTACTTTTAAAATCCTATACTGAAGCCCTCTTGATTACTTCACGGTTGTCTGGAATAGGGACACACAGATGTAGCCTGAAAGTTTTTTGGGCTGGTTGAAGTGAATGGTCTAAAGATAATTGGAGGAAGCGAGAACACCAGCAGTTGCTTTTATGTTATTTATATATCTAATAGATTTTGCAAACCTACGTGCACCTTTTGTCTTGCACAATTCCAAGCACCACACCAAGTTTTACTGTGATCCTTGTAGAGTTTCTGTTCCAAGATGTTACTTTTAAACCGCAATGATCTAGTCTCATTGTTTTAGCAGAGTTCTACAAGATCACGATTTTTCAGGTGAAAATTCAGGGCTAAGAGTTCGAAGACTTACCTTTCGTGTGGATGGGGTTCCTTTGTCTCTATTTTTGAGTATAGGACTCCGTATTTTTATTAGTATCGTAAATACTTTACAAATCTAGATTTATTTAAATAAAAATTATGAGATACAACGTTGTACAGGATTAAAAAAGGCCTGGCGTTGTGACAAATACAATGTAGCTTAGTGTGCCTGATTCAATATTATTTATGGTAACATAAAAAAGGTTAAAAGCAAACTAATAAAATATATATATATTTAAGAATTGATATATCAATTGGAACTAGCATTTAACTATCTCCCTTGGGTTTTGGGTTCAATTAAAAATTAACGCCGAAAGTGCTAGGAATTTTGAAGAATATCCATGTTATAAGTACAAAAAGCCAAATTTGTTCTATATCTCCAAAGATATTTTATGTCAATATAAATTAAAATTCATGAAAACTATTTAAATTAGGAATACTATTGTATTGCGATACTTTTAGAGTTTACTTAATCTGTTCACTTCTTACCTAATCTAAAAATCATGAACGATTTCAAAATGTATGGGTCTCAGGCAGTTTTGGATACAGGCAAATCCTACCACTAGTATTATGACGAGCCCTGTAATAAACGTACGGTATGACCACCATACAAACGGAAAAGCTTCAACTATTTGGAATTAATGATGGTTTGCTGATATGTATTACCTAAAATAACCACAATCCAGTTATGTGATGCTATCCAGCCTTACGCTAATAGGAGATTATTAAACGCGTGTTGGATGCTATTACAATATTAATTGAAGTACTAACAGTGATCGCATTCCCTCATATAATTGCATTTATTTTAATTATATCCTAATTAGTGTACGTTCAAAACGATTAACCAGCAAATTCAAACTAATTCTATAGCTTTTGCGCTCGTTTCAAATTAGAGGTTAAAAACAAATTTGTGAGCTATTTGTGTACGCGTTAATCTATATGTTTTTTGTAGAATAAAACTAGTAATATCACTAATCCCAACAAAATATCATAAATATGCACACGTTGAGGTTGTGTTTACTGTTTCCTCATGTAATCGAAATACAATTGACAGTATCGTAATCTGTATTTTATTCTATACATCTGTTTTTATTATTTTTTAGGTTTTATTTATCTCGTAGTTTTCTTTTATTTGAAAATAAAATGGACAGATTCCCGCTTACACAATTTTAATTAAATTTATAGAATTCTAACGTTGAATTTTGTCAGAGTTATTCAAAAAGAGTATGCGAAATAAGGTTAATGTGTTTGTAGACAAAAAGTGCAAATTCATAAAAATAAATCAAGCCATTTCTTGTATTAACACATTTTAATGTACATCACAACGATTTTATTATTCACTACAAATGTTTTGGACACTTTCAAATATGAGTTCGGATGAACTTTAAAACAGAAATGTAGGTGGTGTAGGTATTCAGAGACTGAAGTAAAAAGTGTCTTGTGACATCAATGTTTGCTCCTGTGGTTTCTTAATCAATGCTCCAACAATATGTTGAAAACACTCACTCAGCTTGAAATTTTTTCGTTTTGAAAAGAAATTTGCCGATCATCTCTGAAAATATTGAAAGCTATACCCATTTTTGAAAAGATCCATTTGAAAAAAAATATTTACCGTCCAATCTCTATTTAACGGTAATGAGCAAAATATACGAAAGAATGTTCCTGTAAAGGCTAATTGATTATTTCGAAATATTTATAATTCTGAATTCAGAAAAATATGGTTTCTGGAATCAAAAATTAAGCGATGTATTGTAAATTTCATTGATGGTGATGTTGATGGACTGTAGATGCGAAAACATGTGCTCTTTTTTCGACCTCTCTAAAGCTAATTGTGTGCTTCGTGAGACACTTGCTGCACCAGCTAGAGAAATGTGGTGTTCGAGGTCTGCCACAGAAATGGCTCACGTCTTACTAAGAAGACAAAATACAATGTGTTCAGACAGGAAACACTCTTACAGGTAAGATAAAAAATTACTTATGGTGTACCTAAGGACTTAAATCTTGGACCCGTATTTGGTATATGTCAAAAATCTGAATTTATCGATCCAAAATGGAGAGATAGTTCATAGACAACACAACCCTTTGTTTGAAGGCAAGTAGCCTTGATGAATTACAAGTCCAGAGAGGCTTGTAGTCTTAAGGTAGATTGGATCGCTGACTCCGCCTTGCTTCTATATCCTGGAGGTGATCTTACACTGGCACATAAAAGTGTAATTTGGTTCAGGGCAGGGATATTCAACATTATAGGATTAGGGTAGGAACAGTTACAGAATGCTGCGGTATATATTGGCACCGTTTGAGGCCTGTACTACAGGTTGGTGTCAAACAGTTCAATGAGCTTTCTAAGGGTATTAAACAATTAAATGGTTTTAAAATAATTAAAATCTGAAATAAAATGTTTTTTGATGGTCAGAGGATTTGGGAGGTATATGCATATTGATATTTGTAACCGATAATGCCCGGGTCTGATTCCAAACTATGAGAAAAAGATTGAGTATTAAAAATTCGAAGTTTGTGAATGTGAAGGATAGGATAACCTACCCTAGTTATATCTGACGCTTGCTACACACTGACGTTTATTTTAACAGAAATGAGATTATTATGATTATTATTATTATCATCATTGATAACCCTATATATTAGAAACACGGTAGTAAAGAACATACTCGTACACATAATTTTCCATCTGCATTATAATAGAGTTATGGAATATCTCCTCTCAATATTTCCATTGTGTTTGAGGTGTGAAATTGTAAATAGATCAAAAGACACGATACACGTAGCTATACATTGCACCAATTTTAGAGGTGAATTATTAGATAAAACACAACAAAGAAGTAAGGGATTTAGCTGTTCACTGCTATTTAGGTTGCCATATTACGAGACTCATATATCGCCGACTGCTATGTGGGTGCACTATCTCTATTTCACCGCCGAACCGCAGACGCAATCGCTTTTACGTTGGCTTAATTATTTTGTATTAAAATAATTTTTAATCTTAATTCGTTCTAATATTTTTGTGTTATGACTAGCACAATGAAACTAATTTTTTGTATATTGCTCGAATTGTATTTAAGTATTTAAAGCTACATTTGAGAACAACTGAAAATCAGACGCGTAAAAATGGTTGTGTTTAAAAATACGATTTCTACAGCATTTGGATAAAAAAGGACCTAATGAAATTATTTGGTTTTCATATAAAAAATGTATTTTTCTTAGATATATATGAATATATACACACACACATATATATATATATATATATATATATATATATATATATATATATATATATATATATATATATTCTTCCTTATTTTATATATCTAAAAACACGTAAAAAAGGATTAAAATTCTTATATTCAGTCGTTTGTCTGTATCTTGGTTTAAAAATTGGCCTGAATTTATATTTTGAATACTTACAATTCCTCGTCGACTGATCATGTTCTTCTGTTTTCAAGTTCCTTAGTGAACACTGCCCAACGGATTGGCGTATTCCTGATATTAAGCTCTATTTCTGTTTAAATAAAGTGGAGACCAAGACTTTTCTTTATTTTTCATAACATGCGTTGAATTTTTTATAAATAAAATTCCAAGTTTATTTTTATCATTGAAGGTCTAACAGGGTCTGAAATCGTGCAGTTGCCCGTCCATATGTCCGTCTATGCGATCTCAATATAGAGGTCTCAGGCACTTGAAATTTGGTTCATAAGTTCCTGTTTTTCCAACGTTTATTACTATTAATTTTTTATTGTATGTTTTTCTGTCTGCTCGTATGTGCAATTACTCTTGATACAATGCCATCGAGACTTAAAACTCGGAATATAAGTTTCTCTTGATCCATGGAAGAAACCTATTTCTTAAAGGGTCAATAGGTCAAAGGTCAGTCCGGTTGTTTATCTGCCTTTCTGTGCGATTACTATTGATATAAAGGCCATAGAGACTTGAAAAGAAGTACATAGGTTTTTCTTGTTCCAATGAAGAACACTTTTGATTTTAGGGTCAACTTGTTAAAGGGCAGTCCGTCCTAGTGTTTGATAACTCATCCGTTCTGTTTATATATTCAGTCGGGTACGCTACATTAGTTTATTATAGGTATTAATATCAGGGTTTGGTTTATGTATATCGGTTTGAAATTACATTTTGTTTAATATAATATTAGCAAAATGTACAGGTATATTCAATATGTATATCCTGTATACCCAACTCAGTGGAAGCACTAGCCGCCAATAATGCTTAATTTTGTGCTCAAACATTTAAATGTTTGTAATTTACTTAGTAATTACTTAATTAGATTTTGACGTTAATAATTTCAATTTTTATGTTAATAATTTACGCAAATATCGCTTTACGTTAGTACTTACAACGAAGCATGTAATCTTATAAAACATTAAAGTTTATGACCCAAGAACCATTTTCAACAATTGTCAATCCATAAGATTACAAACTAGTTAAGTTTTTAGGCAGTTATTTAAAATTTAAAATTAAAAAATATGTTATTATTAAAAAGAAACTTTTTTGATATTTTAACCCTCCCATATCGACCATCCCCTTGTATCAAATAGCAATGCTCCTGATCGATTTTCGTCTCAAAACAAATTCTTCTTTAAGGACCTTGCAGACTACGGACAGTTGTGGTGGCCACTGTACTATCCGGACAATATGCCGACCAATAACCAATCACACGGGTACATTGGAGGGACAATTATTGGCGGCCACGCATGGCTAGACCTACTGGGCGCACAATTGTCTGCGTCTGTAGAGTTCTGTAGATTTTACGAAACTTACGTTGAAAACTATTGAATTCTAGTCTATGACCATTGCAAACATCAGTCTTTCGATAAATGTCTTTCAGAACTTTGCCAATTTCTTAAATGTAGATTAACTGCAGAAGAACAAATATAGAACTGTAGCCAAATATTTGTTAACAAACAGTCTATGAATTTATTATTTGTTCATAACCTGTTTCAAGGTCGTAACAAAACAACTGTAGTAAAATGTCAAACTTTGGCCTAGTGGGTCACAGGAATGTGGCAGTTGGGCGTATTAAATTAAGCGACAATTACTGTATTCCAATTATTGTACTTCTGAAAAGTAATACCATAGTGCCATACCGATTTACAAATGTATCCTTTACAAAATGTATTCCTCGATGTAATTTAGCATAAACCAGTATATTTCATAATATTAATTGGATACATGTACCTTTTCAACTGTTTGGTCAGATCCTGTTTCATTGTTACTATAAACACGTGTACTGGCATCATACATACACATGGGTATAAATTTAATTTTTTGCAAACTTAACCCTTTTAAGACTATTCTTACCCATCTTCTTTCTGGTTCGTTAATAATAGGTTTGGGTATTTAGGATTCAGTCTGTCTAGGGGTTTTAAAGACATCTACGAGTTTAAGAATAAAAAATATATGGTACACTTCCGTTCCATAGTGTATAACAGACAAGAACAGACGTTTAACAAAGGATAAAAGGGATGGATTAGAAGAAACCTTTTTTTAATCTAATCAACTTAACCATTCCTCAAAGGTTTTTCCCATATTTCAATGTATCTGAAGCTATACTATGGAATATACAAACCAGAAGATAGCGAACCACCCACCCCTACCCACAATCTCACCCCTACCCACAATCTCACCCCTACCCACAATCTCACCCCTACCCACAATCTCACCCCACCGAAAAATGAAATACGACGAGTGTATGGTACACCTTCTCAGTTAAATACAATAGATATACCCTTGCCATAAATAATTCTAACATGGCAATGAGCTTTTACTACTATCATGTAATAAACTTACATTATTAATTATAAATTTTAATACTATTTTTACTTCATTTATAATATTATATTATTTTACTTACTAGAATATAATTTATTCATTTCTTAATTTTTGATATAGTTGGTATATCTTTGAGATAGATGTCGTAATTTCTTGAGGTAGTTAACCTACTAATGGAATGATCATTTGGTTGTGCATACACATGATCAAAATGTCAAAAATAATTTTTATGCTATATCGATTTATAGTGAAATTTAAATCCTAAAGTACATTTGAAATTGCTGTTGTGAGTTTGCATAATGTTACATTACAAAATCTTGAAAATAAACCCTGCTATATCTTTTTTACGTTATTATAATCCAGCAATCGTATTTATATCCCCAATTTTAATGAATATTTTTATTAAGTACCATTAACAAAAATAAAATTATTTTTAGGGATAAAATTAAAAAACATCCATATTAATTAATCTTTCAAATTGTTTGAATTTGAGTTATTACAGCTCTTTAATTTATATATGCATAATATTAACAGCGTGATAAAGCATTTTAACAACCAAACGTGATCTTTTAATACCGACACACATTTCTGTTTAAGAAAACAAGTTCTATTTTATTTCAAGGTGGTTGATCCATGACGCGATGGGCGAAATTTATTTATGTATCTATAGTTACTAATCTCTAGCTGATAATAATGATTAAACCCTGTAATAAGTGAAATTTTCTCGAAATTTAAAAGACCCTTGGGAGACTACGGAATCAAAAGAGCGTCACCTTGAGATTAAGAATAAGAAATTATAGTCTGCAGTCGCCTTATATGATAAAATGGTTTTGATATATGTACGTTTCACTGCTGTGTAACAACGGAAAAGATAAATGTTCTATCTTTTCTGTGCTACCGATTTGAGCATATGTCAACAATGAGAAATCGTTATGCCACACTGAGATGGAAACAAGTACAAGACAGTTCATATTTTACTCGACTTCACCGTATTCTTGTGCGCTGTTGTTAGACTTTGTGATCAAACTTGGGTAAGAGATTCGTAATTCGCTCTGAAAGAAACAAATATATTTCTATGTCAGTAATGCATTATCGAGTTACAAATCTAACAAATATAAGCCATGCCCTTTCTATTTATGAAACTTACTGTGGTACTCTATGGTTTGTATTCTGAAGCGAGTTTCACAAATTAAAACACTTTCTTGGCAGCAAAAAACATTTATGTCGTGTTTTGAAATGTTTTCAGTCACTTTTAGAATTAGAATTATTATCCTAGGTCAATTAGCAGAAATCTGCACAATGTCATTTTTGGAAAATCCTTTTAGTAGTGGTTGACCTTTGTAAATCGCGTCCGTAAGAATTAGAAAACAGGAATAGCTATACCACCTTAGCTATTGGGCTTTACGGAACAAATAAAAAAGGGATTTATTTTTCAAACTAATAGCTCAATTAGTTCTAGAGAAAACCTCCTAAGATAATAGAAGGTTTTCACCTTCTAGAGAAAACCTTCGTTGTCAATACTCAGCCATGTTCCTTGGACAGACATACCATCATCAAGCTAAGTAAAAGTGAAGTGACTTGCAAAATGTTTGAAGAATTTTTGTTTTGAAGAATATGTGTGCTGTGTGTGTGTGTGTGTGTGTGTGTGTGTGTGGGTATGTGTCGTGTGTGTGTGTGCTGTGTGTGTGTGTGTGTTGTGTGTGCGTGTGTTGTGTGTGTGTTCAAGTTCAAGTTCAAGTTCAAGTTTCAAAATTCCTTTATTCAAACACAATATAAACAATATTACAAAAAGTACAATTTTACTCCCAGGGCGCTTCAGTCAAGCGCGTTGCGGGAGTGGAGTTGATGAGATGCAGTCTATTTCAGTCCATTTTCACACTACTTGTGTACTATCAACTATACCTTGTAATTATCATCTTAAATATTTATCCAATTTAAATTTAATTTAAAGGTCTATAAACATGCTATATAAGTTAATACGTAAACTAAACATGCATTATTTGTTTATATTTCTTGCAGTGCGGACCTACAATATTGTCCTTTACATTTTAAAATTTTTATAATTTTCAAAATTTTAAATATAATACATAACGCCAAACAACAAAATGAATATAAAAGTAACAGAAATATAATTTATAAATATCAAAACAACAATGCAATAAATAAATAAATATATAATATATATAATATATTATAACAGGTTAAATAAATAAATAATGTAACATTACAGGCTAAATAAATAAATAAGTAAATATTACAGGTTAAAATTCTATAAATGAAGTTAATCATAACAGGCTAACTAAATAACATATGTAAATAAATAATTATGATAAATATCAACATGCAATAAATAAATTAAATAAATAAAACAAGTAAAGAGTTAACTGTTTGTATAGGCATTGAATAAAAACCAAACAACGATGACACTGTAAACTAGGCATGCATATCTGGCAGTTTGCATACATAACTCAATTGCTTTATCTTACTTTGGGCTTCTTTTCAAATATAATATTTTGGCCACTATGCGTCAAAGAACCTATATATATCTGAGGGTCCCAAGATAGCATAACTGATGCCTGCTGCGTTTCTTTTGTTAACAAAGGTATTTTTAACCAACAGGTTTTGACTTTAAGATCTAGTAAGCGATTATTTAATTTGTCTAAATTTCAAATTTGGCCAAGATATTTTGGGGAATATGCATTGATTACTGAGTACTGATAAAGTGTCTAAATCTAAAAAATATTATTTTCTACAAAAATAAGTGGCTCATTCTATCCAATGTGCTTTACATTGTAAAATTATCCTGAGAGCATTCCTTTGGTTCATAACTATGTATTTAAATAAGTTAGTGAAGGTCCCCCTAGTGAACCAATACCAACTCAGCAGGCTCTCAAACAGGAATGATAAACATTTTTAATTGATAACTGTATGCAAAATCCCTACAGGGTGATAAAAGAACATAGTTTACTTCTTTTCTAAGCTTTTATGAACAGGAAATGTATATGTGATCCCATTATAAAGACATTTATCTATGTACAACCATAAACTACTTCACACAATCTACTTACTTCTATATTACTACAATATCAACTATATATCTACATTGGTGTTGTGTGGACAAAATAAATTATATTCATTTCTTAAAAATTCATTTGAAGAGTGATGGTCAAAAAATATTAAGCATTTAGATTTATACTGTTAATTAAAATTTTTTTGTTTGAAACCAATTAGAATTTTTGTCCAGATCTTTTGCAATTTGAATTTTAATGGCTCTCTGTTATATGCAGAGCCACTAATGAGTGTTCATCAGCATATGCATATACGATGAGTATCAATTCCAGTACAAAAGGATCATTTATGTACATAAAAACATTAATGGGGCACCAACACCCCCCACCCTGAGCTGTGCCCGTGGTAGAATTCTGAGGACTACTCAAAAAACTTGTTTATTTTTACCACTTGCCTCCTACCTTTGCAGTATGGATTCCAGCCAGGAGAGAGCGAGACCACCAAAACCCATAGTGCCTGAATTTTTTTCAATAAAATTTTCTATGTCCATTACTATCAAATGCCTTTGAAAATTCCAAGAGGAAAAAAAAATAAAATAAAATAAGAAAAAAACAATAAAAAGTAAAAAATAAAATAGATAATAATAAAAAAAAAAATAACTAATAAAACAATATTATATTTAATATAATAAAAAATACAATGTATGTAAAAACAATAAAATCATTAAATTGTTATATATGCATTATATTTAAATTTTGTTTAATTATTTATATTTAAAATTATTATTATAATAAATTAATAATATTAATTATAAAAACAAGTATTATTAAATTAAGATTAAATATTAAAAATAAATAGATTTTTTTTATAAATTAATTTTTTATAAATAAATATAAATTAAGATTTAGATATTACTGAATTATTTATATTAGATATTAAAATTTTAATTTTAAAATGTAATAAATAAAGTAACCAAATAAATAAAAGATAAAAATTTAAATAATAATTTTTTTTTTATTATAATATTATATTAAATATTAATAGGATTATTAACTATTAAAATATTAAAAAATAATTTATATTTTTAAAAATATTTTATTAAATTTTATAAAATATATTTTTTATTTAATAATGAATTTATTTTTTTTCAAAAATATAATTAAATGAAATAATAATTTATTCATTTATTTTATTTAATAAATTATTTTTAAATATAATAGATCTAAAATAGATTAAATAATTAAAATTAAATATAAATAAAGATAAACTATAAATAAATATTATTATTATAAATATTTAATTAAATTATATTAACAGACTCTATATCTTTTTAATATGTTTATTTTTTTAATATAAAGATATAAATTATTTATTAAATAATTAAAATTGAGTATAAAATTTAAGATATAATTTATAAAATTTAGGATTTATAATATGATTAATTAATTAAATATTGATATTTATTTAATTAATAAATTCAAAATAAAGAATAATTATATTGTTTTTGTTTTTTTTTCATTTTTTTATTAGAAATATAAAGAATATTTCTAATCTTTTAATTTAAATTAATAATAAAAAAAAAATTTGGTTACAAATTTATTCAATTTAAATATTATATAATAATATTGTTAAATGTAATTTTAAACGGCCATAGTGTAACTATATTATCTGATGGGGTTTAACAATTGCGGTACATGCTTTCTATGGCTAAATCTGTACCCTAACCATGGGAAGGAAACCATATTGGTTACTAGAAAACAATGAATCTGTTTACAATATAGTCCACATTATCTTATTTTTAATTAATGTACTCAAATACTTTAGCAATGCATAATCACTGATAGGGACGGTTTCGATGACATATCTGAGCTATCACCAGATTAAAAACTGGTTTACACAGAGGACAATCTTAAATTCATCATGGATACTCGTCTATGATTTTAATGATTTTTTAAAATGCTGTAAAAGTGGAGCAAATGTATATCTAGGTTACTTTTCACTTACAACTATACTTATGCATCAAACACCTGTACTTTCGGCTTTATTTTCATTGACTTGAATAACTTAACAACATCTTCCAAAGGTACAATCAAATTTAATCAAAACAATATTTCATGCTCTATTATGATTATCAATGAATAAATCACTACCCCATACGCCTCATGTTTCAATTTAGAAATTTACTAGTAGTGTTAGTATTGATTAAATCTCATTACCAACCAAAAATTTCATTACTGCCTACCACTTGACCAACTCGTCTGCTATTTTCATGACATCTAAGATTTCTTTTTTTTTTTAACAATTCCCTTTAATAACACTCAGTACTTTCCTTGATTCACCTTTTCAGTCATCAATCAAGGAAGGAATAATAAGCCATTTTTGCTCTCCTAATTTGATAGTTACATATTTTGAAAAAGGATTACATTCATATTTTAATTAAGTTGTATTTATTCCTAGAATAAGTCGTATTTAGACTATTTTTCCTATTAATATAATCTAATTAGGATATCTGTAAACCAACTCCTTTTTCTTATTTATTTTTACTATTTAATTTTTTGAAGGGTACAGAGGCTAATTATTCAAATCATTATAAATTTTATAAAAAATTAGCTACTCTTAAATCAGATATTAATTACACTATACACATTATTCCGTCAGCCAAACTGTAATTGCCTTTTTAAACATTGCGTTATTACTATTCTACAATATTTTGGTATGCTCTCATTTTTTTAAAATAATTCTGATAAGAATATGCAAAGCATAATGAGTCGTAATATGACCATTACAACATTTATTTCAACATTAATTTTTTTGTGTGCTTGTTTCAAGGACTGATTAAACAGGATTTATATTATTAACAATTGCTGGTAGGTGTATTAATTAACTTTTGAAAACCGAATGACGACACTAATGATACACATTTAAATATTCCTTAAGGAATTATATTTTTAAGGAGACAAACGTTTAAATCCCCTACAATAGTGTTGGATTAATTTGACTTATTTAAAAATTGTTTTCAAAATCTGCTCTAAATCGATTAAATGTTGAATTTACACTGTCTGTAAACCAACATACAAGGAGGATCCGGATGTTTCTTATTATTGTGCTGACATCGTTAGACATTGGTGATTACCTCGGGCTGTGGGGAGACGAGGGATCAGCTGATAAAGGTAGCGCAGCGATGATCCACATACATACAGACACCGCCCGCTGTCCATCTGGCCATTGGCTTGCAACAACATGTCATATCCTGGCCGCTGATATTTATTTCCTCGCCACTTTTAATCCAAACTTCCGTGAGAACAATTAAATTATAAGTTTGTCTGGTACTTTGGAGATACAATATGTAATTCGTCAAAATGTTTTCTAATGCTTGGATTTATTAAGTAACAAAGATTCTAAATTTATTTACATGTTATCAAAAAGTGTTTTATTTAAAATAGGCATCTAGGTGTTATAATGTCGGTTATTTCTGTCTTGCCCTGCCTCAACATTACGACATGCTGTCTGCTTTGCTCATGAACCAATAGTTTGTCAATCTTGTTCCAGCGAGGTTTACACGTATTCTGTTCCCATCTTCATCCTCTTGGACAAATATTTTTCCCTCTTTGGTCCAGACATATTTCCAGCCACATTTCCTCAGCTTTTTTGCATTTAAACAGTAAAGTTTTTATTGAAAGTGTCAATGTTCATTTACATACACATTGGTCATGGTGCTCCTCTTCAAAAATCAGTAGATTTTATCTTGGGTTTTCTTCACTATTTAAGAACATGTCTCGAGTCTGCCTGTCGAGAAAACTGTACTACAATAGGGCTTAGGACCCGTCCGTAGTTGGTATTCTAGCATAGCTTGATATCATGGGGAAAGATTTAGTGGTACTTCTAAAACTTTGAAAGTTTCTGCATAACATCATCAATATTCTCATTATTTACTTCTGGGAAACTCCAACAATTTGAATATTCCTGTTTCCTGTTGTACTGTTCCAAATCATCTAATTGAGTTTTATACTGGGCAACTTCCTTTTTGAGTTTTTCATTTTCTCTACTAAATCGGCTTGGGAATCCTGTAAAGACTTGACCATGAGACCATGGTTTTTATTTGAGTTCATATTCATCAATCTTTCGAGAAGAAAAAATCCATTAGACTCCTCTAAATTCGTTTATCAGTACACCAAAGTTTTTTCATATTGTGCAAACTGTAACTTAATTTTCTCTTCCATTTTACTTAAAAAATTCACTATGCAGTTTTTCTAGAGATATATTACTGCTAACTTCCTTATTAAGATTTTTGCTAGATTCCTTACTGTTATCCTTGGGAAATTTTTCTTTTACTCGAATTACCTTACTGCATTTCCAGCTGTCAACGTCTGTCTGCCCATCCTGTTCCAGGTGCTTTCGAGATTTTCGCACACTCAAAAGTGTGAAATTCACATTTACACAACGAACAGGTAGCAAAATTCATTTGTTTAGGTAGGGATCGTCGACAACTTGCTACAGTCACTCATGTTTGATAAGCGATAAGGAGCACGATACACTAACGTCCGACTGCACGGCATTGCCACACACCAACTGTGGTGTGTGTGTGTGTGTGTGTGTGTGCGTGCGTGCGTGCGTGCGTGCGTGCGTGCGTGCGTGCGTGCGTGTGTGTGTGTGTGTGTGTGTAGTTTCATGTATACAGTTCAAATCCTTCTCAACACATTCTGCGGTTAGGATACACTAAGCTAAACTCACTGTTCATATACAAACGAAGCTTTATGCAAGTCTATATGTTAATTGGTTATCGAGCGGAGGGACAAACACGACAATGCGGACAAATTTCCAGCTCTATGAGCTTCGTTAACGCTCAGACAATGATCATGCCAGCTAATTATGAGTCGTCATACCGTCAATTTGACAAGAAACCCTATTTACATCCTCGATTTTGGTATTTCCAGATAACTATCATAAATGATATTGCACCTCTCTGTCGACTGTGCATGAAGGTATATTAATACTTTGTTCAAAAGTTAATTCTTTGTTAAAAGTGTATAAACAATCAAAAGGATAACAGAAATGTTACATATGGTTTGTTATTTTCCTTGAATAATATTAAAACGGGATCATTTCAATTCAAAAACCTGCAATATGATACTGCAATATGACCTTGCGAGAGTCATATAAAATTTAGTTCAAGATGAAGTAAACAAATAATTCTACAGCGCTCAGTTACACAACAAAACCTGATACACAACACACGAGTTTCGTGACAAGGCAATAAAAATTACTAGCAATAAAACCAAAAACAATAAAGTAAATGGAAAGTTCAGAAGAATAGGTGAAAAGTCGAACGATCTTGAGAGTTGATCTATGAAAACCAATAAACTATTCGCTCGAACTCCCAGCGCCATCTTGTTTTTTAGTGTTTTGTCGTATCTCATTGCTCCGATGTTTTTATGTGCGAGTATATTGTAGAGAATTCACAACACTATGATTTTGAAAAATTTCTTATAGCTCTATTCAAATTTATGAGATTGTGTAGGAACACCACGTGAACGCCTGCGAGTTAGCAATGGTCACAGTTTTGGCATATTAGATAAAACCAGTGCCAGTAATAAGTATTATAAAGACTTCATTTATTTTCATAATATGTTTATTATAGTAGTCATATAGTGTAAATTCCAAACTTGTGATTAAGTCTTGGTTGATACTGTATTTTCTATCATACAGAGCCCTTAAATATACGTAGGTTTAATTATTCTTGTTAACATGAAAAAAAGCAATAATGACGTATGTAGTACCTAAAAACATGTCATACATAGCAACGTGTCTTTGAAAATATTGTGTGTTGTTGATTAGACCTATCAAATTATTTTCTTGGCCTGATCATTATTTAGCCTATATGAGATTTGTTATAAATTTCACGGTCTATCTATCATTCAACTAACTAAACTAAAATATATCGGGCCAGTACTTCTGTTGGGGGGGGGGGGGGGGGGTGGACTAGGATCCAAACCATTATCTCAAATATTATGGTGTGGAAGGGTGTGGTTCACTTTTTCTTGTTGTAACATTGTATTTTAGGTGGAGTTTGTCTTGAGAAATCTGAAACTACACTTTTATAAATAATTAAATATTTTTGGTTTTACAAAAGGTTCTTCTATTATTGCTTGTACTCTTGCTTATCTACTAACAAAACTCATTAATGCGTGTTCTTATTTACTATACTGCGATAATTACCCTGCCAGTTTTTAATCCCCACTATCTTATATGAGCTCCAGCCCTGCCGGAAATAGAGTTTCAGCAGTAAAATGAATTACTAAACTTAAATGAATGCGATGACTATAAACCAAGCAAGTATTTGTATCTCCAGATTTAAATGAACGCTTAGCAGCTTTGCTCATTTCCATGACATACTTATTCACCGTGAGGTAGGTTATTGTCAACTCCGGTCACTGCTTGAGAGGTTTATGCCTTCAATGAATGAATGCAACACTCAACACATAACTGTAACGCGGCAAAACTGACACTAAGTTCAGGCGCTTCTTGTTAGTAATAAATTTCAGTTTGTATTAATTGTTTTTCGTATTGTTCTGTAGTGTTTTGTTGTAACTTACAATGTGGTGACATAGTAAATATATTTTTACGTAGTAATTTTAAATACGCTTGTTGTAATTAACAATTATATATGTCAATTATATGAAATTAAATAACAGTAATTATTGTTGATTTTAAATTAATAATTTGTATGAAACTATTTATTTTATGCTATTTGACGAATCTCACTCCATTAATCCACTTAATTTCACGCTGTGTCTAACCACTTGCAACGATTGTGTCAAGGTAAAATACCAAGTACATACGTAATAAAGAATCCTAGACTTCAAAGGGTCTTAATATGCTATCCGGAACGGAAATGAAAAATTTCCATTACTTTTGAGGTGGCGTTAAGGCTGTTTTAGCCTTCTCTTCCACTCAACCCAAAGATAACAACCAATTTTAATACAAATTAGAAATGTATATTTAAACTAATAACTGTATACTTTATATATGCTTTAAATATAATATGTCATGGTGTTCTGTCAATTCCAGCTTTTTACACTGATATGTCAGTAATAAATAAACTTATTGGCAGCTATAACAGAAGAAAGTGTACTGGAGTAAACGTTTATGGTTACTCAAACGGTTTAAAACGGAAAATAACACATTTCAATTGTGTAAGATTATGTCACATTGTTAAGCCACTTAAACAAAAGTTCAC
Organism: Homalodisca vitripennis; assembly: GCF_021130785.1. Classification (NCBI taxonomy): domain Eukaryota; kingdom Metazoa; phylum Arthropoda; class Insecta; order Hemiptera; family Cicadellidae; genus Homalodisca; species Homalodisca vitripennis. The sequence continues at coordinate 90,220,161 of NC_060211.1, forward strand.
AATCTGATAATGTAAATCATACTTCTCCGCATGTCACTACAATACACTTCTATGCCGATTAGTTAGAACATTAATTTTCGCTGCACTTTTAAAGTCAATTCCAACAAAACCTACACAAATATATTTACTTCAGGTATAAAAAACATGTATTGGAGTCACTAGCAACCATAAACTAATTTTATATTAAAATTTGTGACGAGCTTCTACAATACCGAATGTTATCATCTACCCAAAAAGTCATTTCCAACAACACCTGCACAAATATATTTACTTCAGGTATAAAAACTTGGCTTGGAGTCACTAGCAACCATAAAATAATTTTATATTAAATCTGTGACGAGGCTTCTACAATACCGAATGTTATCATCACCCAAAAAAAATTCATTTCCAACAACACCTACACAAATACATTTACTTCAGGTATGAAACAATTGGATTGGAGTCACTAGCAAAACCATAAACTAATTTTATATTAAATTTTGTGACGAGCTTCTACAATACCGAATGTTATCATCACCCAAAAAAAGTCATTTCCAACAACAACCTACACAAATATATTTACTTCATGTATAAAACATGGATTGGAGTCACTAGCAAACCATAAACTAATTTTATATTAAATCTGTGACGAGCTTCTACAATACCGAATGTTATCATCACCCAAAAAATTCATTTCCAACAACACCTACACAAATACATTTACTTCAGGTATGAAAAATGGATTGGAGGCACTAGCAACCATAAACTAATTTTATATTAAATTTGTGACGAGCTTCTACAATACCGAATGTTATCATCACCCAAAAAGTCATTTTCCAACAACACCTACACAAATATATTACTTCAGGTATAAAACATGGATTGGAGTCACTAGCAACCATAAACTAATTTTATATTAAATCTGTGACGAGCTTCTACAATACCGAATGTTATCATCGCCCAAAAAATTCATTTCCAACAACACCCTACACAAATACATTTACTTTCAGGTATGAAAAATGGATTGGAGGCACTAGCAACCATAAAATAATCTGATGGTAAATCTGTGACGAGTTTCAACAATACGAATACTATCATCAACCAACAAAGTCATTTACAACACCAATTACACAAATACATTTTACTTCAGGTATGAAAAATGGATTGGAGGCACTAGCAACCATAAAATAATCTGATGATAAATCTGTGACGAGTTTCCACAATACGAATACTATCATCAACCAAACAAAGTCATTTACAACACCACTTACACAAATACAGAATTTACTTCAGGTATGAAAATGGATTGGAGGCACTAGCAACCATAAAATAATCTGATGGTAAATCTGTGACTAGTTTTCCACAATACCAATACTATCATCAACCAACAAAGTCATTTACAACACCACCACTTACACAAATACATTTTACTTCAGGTATGATATAGCAGGCAGTATGGTTTGCGATAAGGCTGTGTGATATGTAGGATCCGTAATCCTTTAGGGGCCACGGCCCTCTAGACAGAATTTTAAAGAGTAAGAAGCATTTTTAACTAAGGTTAAATGTCCGTAATATCCGAGTATGTGACTGGAATAAAGTAACAGACAACACCATTCCTCCGATTTCCCCTTTCAAATAAGTCTTGCCAGCTACTACAAATATTTTTTACAGAAACTCTAAAATCTTAACCGACTTCCAAAAAGGAGGAGGTTATATGATCTTACCTGTTTCTGTGTGTGTTTTTTTTTTTTTTTTTTTTTTTTGTATGTCTACCGAAGTTTTTGGAACTACTGAGCATATTTATTTGAATCTATTTTTAAACGAAAGAGAGCAGCCTTAAAGTGATCCCATATTATTTTTTAAAAATTATTAAACAAGAGTCTGACCAGGAAATTGCTTTGGAATTTTTACATAAGCCGTGTGAGGAAGCCAATCTTTTTTCCAAGAAAATTTGAGGAAATGAGGTTTTTCCTTATAATTACTGACGAGTTTTTTCAGTATTACTAGGAAACACAAATGTTTTCGGTTTAGAAATGACGTCAACGTCCTGGAATAACAGGTTGCGGGTATTGAAAGGAGTACAGAAAATACTCCAGTAGAATTCTTTTAGAAAAAAGAACATAAAGTAACGAGACGGAATGAAATGGCAAGATGTAGTTTCCTTAACTTACAGTTACCTCATAAATTCTAGGGAACCTATCGCTGTTCAGAGTAGTGGTCTGAGTGTCGTCATTTTTGTAGTCTATGTGAAGTCCTTTTTGGAGCAATGAGAGGGTTGAGAGCTGTAATTTTCAATGTTTTCCAAAATTACCGGTCTGCCTTCCTCTTAGTTTCTATAGGCATTTTCTATAACGTTTTTACCAGGGTTTCAAATTACACCCTCTAGGAATTCTTTGAAACATGACATAGAGCAAACAAGGCGGAAAAATACGCTGAGATGAATTTTTATTAGCTTTTATCATAAGATTCCCAGAAAATATTCACTTACACTGTGATATATTAAATTAAAATTTGCTGCCTCCAATGTTGCTGTGGGATGTTTTGTTATTCAAATATCTCCGTTCCAGATATTACCTCTTTTGATAAGGGCTCTTATCACAGCTGTTATTAGTATGCTGAAGTAGGAATTGAATTTCAAGAACTACGGTTGAATAGCGAAATGCTAGGTAAGAATTTCCGTTTCCCTAATATTTAGGAATAGCACCTAAGATTTGGAATACATTTGTGGAATATAATATTTCATGGACCAAAGTGGCAATATTTAAATGCGGGTACTGCAATGTCATTAATATCAGTCATGATATAGGAAATTTTATTTCAGGATTTTTCAGTCCTGATGCATTTTAGACTGTTTAAAATGACACGGAAAATTAATCAGAAAATAATTCAAAGTGCATTGTCTTGAATCAATTAATGCCTCTCTAAGAATTAGCATGTATGTAATTCTACAAAATATTTCTTTTTTAATTGCGTCACCAATTTTCTGAAACCTGTATTTCATATGGATTAGGCTTTAATCCTTCAAGATAGTTGTAAACTTAAAGATAAGAACTAAATTTATCCAGGTAATTCGAGACACCTCAGTTTATGGACACATAGTTATTACAATCATAGGAGATATTCAATTAAAAGTAAGTAAGGCTATTATTAAACTGACATCAAATCAGTAATTTTATTTTTGGTATTCACACTGTCTGTCCTACTTTGGGTGGCAGTAAACATGTGGATAATAATTTCAGCAATTTTATTCAAAGTGAGATAAATATAAAATCACGGAATACACCGACATATAGTGCTAATAAATGCGTTTTTTCTTTGGAAAAAATGGGTTGTGATGAAAGTATAACCTTCAGTGGTAAAATACGTAAATCTTCATAATGTTTCTCTGTATAAAACATTGAATGAATTGAGTTCAATTTGTCAATTGAATGAGTTTTCCTCTTGCAATAAAATCAGCTTTGTGTGAGGCAGCAGCTCCTCTCGAAGGTTCTTCTGTTTATTACATTTTATAAACTTACTTTGTAGATTAAGTTGTACCACTCAGCAAATCACTACATGATGCCTGTCTTTAAAAAATGTATGACTTTTCAATCATAACCCTAAATCTTTCAATTTAAAACATTTTAAAAGCCAATTAGACTGCTCGCATATTAGATGGGTGCTAGATATCCCCATTTACAATTCAACGTAACTGTATTAGCCTTTATGTATTAAGGACTTTAAAACTGGTTTTTACATTTCCCAATTAGACTGCTCGCATATTAGATGGGTGCTAGAGTATCCCCATTTACATTCAACGTAACTGTATTAGCCCTTTATGTATTAAGGACTTTAAAAAACTGGTTTTACATTTCCAATTAGACCGCTCGGCATATAAGATGGGTGCTAGATATCCCCCATTTTACATTCAACGTAACTGTATTAGCCTTTATGTATTACAAGGACTTTAAAAACTGGTTTTTTACATTTTCCACTTAGTTTCTATAGATATCAAATAAATATTATACTATATTGAAATAATAATTTAATCACTATAAATTAGAATTAATCGTTAGTTAGATGATTCGATGTGTTTAGATAATTTTAATATGCAGTGTTTATTAAATGTTGTTACAGTGTTGAAAAATAAATATTTCGGATAAATTACGTGGATTTAGCTGTTGCTATGGATACCAATATATTGCATAAAACTGCCGTTTGCATGGGTATCGATCGATGAAGAAATTCCAGACCGATATAATATAATTGTGTGTCAGGAATCCCTTTCAGCTCCCACATAGCGGCTACTGGAACATGTACTGGTCACCATTAACCTTAGTACCTCGGGGTTATACTCTTCTCATATCTCTCTCGTCGTATTGAACATATCTCATAAAAAAAAAAAGAATAAATAAATATTTCGGATAATTACGTGGATTTAGCTGTTGCTATGGATAACCAATATATTGCTTAAAACTGCCGTTTGCATGGGTATCGATCAATGAAGAAAATTTCAGGCAGACCGATATAATCTAATTGTGTGTCAGGAATCCCTTTTCAGCTCCCACATAGCGGCTACTGGGAACATGAATTAGTGGTCACCATTAACCTTAGTACCTCGGGGTTATACTCTATCTCATATCTCTCTCGTCGTATTGAACATATCTCATTAATAAAAATTTCGGATAATTAACGTGGAAAAAAATTTAGCTGTTGCTATGGATACCAATATATTGCTTAAAACTGCCGTGTTTGCATGGGTATCGATCGACGATGAAGAAATTCCAGACCGATATAAATCTAATTGTGTGTCAGGAATCCCTTTCAGCTCCCACATAAGCGGCTACTGGAACATGTAGTGGTCACCATTAACACTTAGTACCTCGGGGTTTATACTCTATCTCATATCTCTCTCGTCGTATTGAACATATCTCATTAATAAATATTTCGGATTAATTACGTGGATTTAGCTGTTGCTATGGATACCAATAATATATTGCTTAAAACTGCCGTTTGCATGGGTATCGATCGATATGAAAGAATTCCAGACCGATATAATCTAATTGTGTGTCGAGGAATCCCTTTCCAGCTCCCACATAGCGGCTACTGAATACCAAAAACAACAGACATGTAGTTGGTCACCATTAACCTTAGTCACCTCGGGGTTATACTCTATCTCATATCTCTCTCGTCGTATTGAACATATCTCATTAATAAATATTTCTAAAATAAAGGCTTTGTATTATTTAATGTCTGCTACTACCAGGTAATAATTCTACATATGTATAATATGCCCAACATTGCTCTAAAAAGTAATAAAGGAAACGTTAAAATATCTATAATATAGTATTTTATAACTAACAGTCTCGGGTAAAGTTATTCCCAGTCAGGTGTACCTGTTACTTTATAAAGTACTATGTTATTAGCTAGTGACGAATTTAAGTAAGTGGTGCCTAAAAATAAAAAAAATTGTTTTTTACTCTAATATGTCAGGCATTTTATCTGGCAACAATACCCAAATTAATTAAATTGTTTTATGTTTAGTATTGTATAAGCATGTAATGTACGAGTTTCCGCCACCTAAAATGTCCTCGTGTAAACTTAAACTTGGCAAAGAACCACGATTTTTTTTCGGATTTTTGTGGCTTGTTGCCTTCAACTGAAAACATACTCGTCGTGGTGGGACAATATTTTAATTGTAAAGTTAAATAGCATTATATTTACTTAGAAATTTTGCTAAGTAAAACATGTTTTTTTCGGCCTATTAAACACTAAAAATTAGGCAAAATTTTCTCAAAATGTTACAAAAATTTACTGAAAATACGTGTCTACAGCCCCTAATTTTTTAATCTGTTTTTATTATATATAACTCTTACGTTATACCATGCAACTCACCCCTTTGAGCCCCTCCCTACCATGACTTCTGAGAGACATGCCCAATGAAATGTATTCAATATGTCCAAAAAGTAGTGCGTTCCAAGTTCAACTTTCCTTACCCCGCTATTCACTTTTGTGTTTTTCGTTTACTGTGAATATACGATGCGGGTCTTTAAAAGTGTTTCAAAATTATTGTTGCAGTGACTCGGCACATGGAAATGGTGTCTTTCCCAAGAACCTCAATACTTTTTTATAATCGAAGAATGACAGATGAAAGTTCAGAGGCATATGTTCAAGAGGATTGCATCTCTTTATTGTGCCTAGTGCTAAACGTCATAAGGCCTGAATATTCCAGGTTGCTTGAACTGTTGAAAAAATTACAATGCACAAATAACTTATCAAAAAACGTTACAAGAATAAAAAAAATTTTTTCATTTTTATTTCTTTACTTAATCATAAGAAAAATTGCATCTGATACTTCTAAAGCAATTTTATCAGGTTAACTATAGTTGAAGTACAATAATTTATGGCCTAAATCAGTTAAAGTTAAACCCTATAAGACGCATAATCATATGTTGAATATGAACACTAATAAGAAGTTTTTCGGGTGGAGAAAAGTTTGGAGAGAAAACCTCGTAGAGTACATCCCCTACACACCTAAAAATTTTATTATATTGTGTCAAGGGACCTCCAAAAAACTTTTACATGACTGTTGGGCTATTTTTTTGAATGAAATAATATCATCTATTGACTATTTAATTTCAGTTCTACTCTCACTATAACAGATTTTGCTTCATCTACCGTGTTAATAAGGTTTAGAGGAGGCATTGTGTATGTCAGATAGGGGAGGAGCACCGACGGAGTGGGGGACGAACGAGTCCTGGTCCCACGCCCCCCAGAAAAAAAGTCATTTTATTTCAAAATAATCCAATACCTAATAGTATTTGTTCGGCTAAACACAACAGTCCTGTCGTAACTTTTGAAATCAGTCTTAATAAAATATATAAATTCAAACCTTTATATGTATTTTAATTTAGGAAACACACGGCACTACTCATATAATAATATTTAATCATTTAATAATTATTTAATAATCAGTAACGAGTTTCCACAATACGAATACTATCATCAACCAACAAAGTCATTTACAACAACACCTACACAAATACATTTACTTCAGGTATGAAAAATGGATTGGATGCACTAGCAACCATATACTAATCTGATGTTAAATCTGTGATGACTTTCCACAATACCGAATGTTATCATCACCCAACAAAGTCAATTCCAACAAAATCTTAGTATTTATATTTACTTCAGATATGAAAACAGACTTGAGGCATTATCAACGATAAATTACTGTTATCTTAAATCTACTACGAGGTTCCATGATACAGAATGTTATTATCACCGAACAAAGTCAAAAATCCGACTATTGAAGCACACAAGTAGCAGTCTTAAACATTTTTACAGAACACGCACATGTTTGTTAGCTGCAAAAAGATCCAATGGTGATAAAAGCTATCAAGCATTAGTAACAGAAGTGCAGCCTGACGTCTTATGAGACAGCGGTCTACCCACAAACACAGCCAGTGTTCATGTGAGCTGCAACAGACCATCCTCTCGTCTGATTGTTACGATAAGTCACGTTTTACGATACTATCATGATACGATAATATCTCTATTAATAGTTTAATTCCATAGTATTATTAAAAAAAAACTGCTGCTTAATATTTTTAAATTAAAGAATCTTGTAATGAGCATTTACCTTTCAAAGTCATCATATTATGTTTTGTGTTCATTTAAACCTTGTGATATTGTTAGGATGTACACATATCTTTGCTTCCTAGTATGTTTTGCAATAAATCATTTAATATTAATAACGATGACGCACAGTGAAAGTCGTGGTCTAAACTCGTGGGGAAAATGTCTATTTCTCTTGCTCGTCTTTTTAAAGTGGTTATCGAACGACTTAAACGTGACTCGAACAAGGAAAGAATCAAAATGTTACCACTAGTTGTGAAATATACTGAAATATAAAGTTACACAGAGTATTAGCCCTTAACTTCCAACGTCTAATAGCTGGTAGGAGTGTACTTGTCTTTATCGTATATTAACTATGGAATCACAGGTTAAAGATGTATGGCAAGATATCGACTAAAATCTGTTCTGAATTTTACTTTAACGATACAATGCAGAGGAAGCACGTCTTTGGACATTCAGTAAATATGAACCATTTTCGTAAGACCAGGATATTTGAACCCTCACTTAGTAGCCTAACATCTTGGAGTGCTGTCCAAGAAACTGTAAAACAGGTAAATCCAATCCTCACAGTTTTACTCGTACATTGTACTGTGTGAAGAGGACTGGACTGTACCAGCTATCATTCTACTACTGAATATTCACCATTTATACAGCATCTATACATTGATTTTATATACTTCAGTTACTTATTTCATAAAACTTTTTTAATACATCGAAATATTTGTCTGCACGTCACGATACCAGTTGATGACTCATAGCAGGCAGTATGGTTGCGATAAGGCTGTGTGATATGTAGGATCCGTAATCCTTTAGGGGCCACGGCCCTCTAGACAGAATTTTAAAGAGTAAGAAGCATTTTTAACTAAGGTTAAATGTCCGTAATATCCGAGTATGTGACTGGAAGAAAGTACAGACAACACGATTCTCCGATTTCCCCTTTCAAATAAGTCTTGCCAGCTACTACAAATATTTTTACAGAAACTCTAAAATCTTAACCGACTTCCAAAAGGAGGAGGTTATATGATCTTACCTGTTTCTGTGTGTGTGTGTTTTTTTTTTTTTTTTTTTTATGTCTACCGAAGTTTTCGGAACTACTGAGCATATTTATATGAATCTATTTTTAAACGAAAGAGAGCAGCCTTAAAGTGATTCCATATTATTTTTTTAAATTATTAAACAAGAGTCTGACCAGGAAATTGCTTTGGAATTTTTACATAAGCCGTGTGAGGAAGCCATTCCAAGAAAATTGAGGAAATGAGGTTTTCTTATAATTACTACGAGTTTTTTCAGTATTACTAGGAAACACAAATGTTTCGGTTTAGAAATGACGTCAACGTCCTGGAATAACAGGTTGCGGGTATTGAAAGGAGTACAGAAAATACTCCAGTAGAATTCTTTAGAAAAAAGACATAAAGTAACGAGACGGAATGAAATGGCAAGATGTAGTTTCCTTAACTTACAGTTACCTCTTAAATTCTAGGGAACCTATCGCTGTTCAGAGTAGTGGTCTGAGTGTCGTCCTTTTTGTAGTCTATGTGAAGTCTTTTTGGAGCAATGAGAGGGTTGAGAGCTGTAATTTCAATTTTTCCAAATTACCGTCTGCTTCCTCTTAGTTTCTATAGGCATTTTCTATAACGTTTTACCAGGGTTTCAAATGACACCCCTCTAGGAATTCTTTGAAACATGACATAGAGCAACAAGGCGGAAAATACGCTGAGATGAATTTTTTATTAGCTTTTATCATAAGATTCCCAGAAAATATTCACTTACACTGTGATATATTAAATTAAAATTTGCTGCCTCCAATGTTGCTGTGGGATGTTTTGTTATTCAAATATCTCCGTTCCAGATATTACCTCTTTTGATAAGGCTCTTATCACAGCTGTTATTAGTATGCTGAGTAGGAATTGAATTTCAAGAACTACGGTTGAATAGCGAAATGCTAGGTAAGAATTTCCGTTCCCTAATATTTAGGGATAGCACCTAAGTTGGAATACATGTGGAATATATTTCATGGACCAAAGTGGCAATATTTAATGCGGGTACTGCAATGTCATTAATTATCAGTCGTGATATAGGAAATTTTATTTCAGAGTTTTCAGTCCTGATGCATTTTAGACTGTTAGACTGTTGTTTAGACTGATGCATAAAATGACATGGAAAATTAATCAGAAAATAATTCAAAGTGCATTGTCTTGAATCAATTAATGCCTCTCTAAGAATTAGCATGTAATTCTACAAAATATTTCTTTTTTTAATTGCGTCACCAATTTTCTGTAACCTGTATTTCATATGGATTAGGCTTTAATCCTTCAAGATAGTTGTAAACTTAAAGATAAGAACTAATTTATCCAGGTAATTCGAGACACCTCAGTTTATGGACACATATGTATTACAATCATAGGAGATATTCTATTAAAAGTAAGTAAGGCTATTATTAAACTGGCATCAAATCAGTAATTTTATTTTTGGTATTCACACTGTCTGTCCTACTTTGGGTGGCAGTAAACATGTGATAATAATTTCAGCAATTTTATTTAAAGTGAGATAAATATAATCACGGAATACACCGACAGATTGCTATATAGTGCTAATAAATGCGTTTTTTCTTTGGAAAAATGGGTTGTGATGAAAGTATAACCTTCAGTGGTAAAATACGTAATCTTCATAATGTTTCTCTGTATAAAACATTGAATGAATTGAGTTCAATTTGTCAATTGAATGAGTTTTCCTCTTGCAATAAAATCAGCTTTTGTGAGGCAGCTCCTCTCGAAGGTTCTTCTGTTATTACATTTTATAAACTTACTTTGTAGATTAAGTTGTACCACTCAGCAAATCACCACATGATGCCTGTCTTTAAAAAATGTATGACTTTTCAAACATAACCCTAAAACTTTCAATTTAAAACATTTTAAAAGCCAATTAGACCGCTAGCATATTAGATGGGTGCTAGATATCCCCATTTACATTCAACGTAACTGTATTAGCCTTTATGTATTGAGGACTTTAAAACTGGTTTTACATTTCCAATTAGACTGCTCGCATATTAGATGGGTGCTAGATATCCCCATTTACATTCAACGTAACTGTATTAGCCTTTATGTATTGAGGACTTTAAAACTGGTTTTACATTTCCAATTAGTTTCTATAGATATCAATATAAATATTATACTATATTGAATAATAATTTAATCACTATAAATTAGAATTATCGTTAGTTAGATGATTCGATGTGTTTAGATAATTTTAATATGCAGTGTTTATTAAATGTTGTTACAGTTGAAAAATAAATATTTCGGATAATTACGTGGATTTAGCTGTTGCTATGGATACCAATATATTGCTTAAAACTGCCGTTTGCATGGGTATCGATCGATGAAGAAATTCCAGACCGATATAATCTAATTGTGTGTCAGGAATCCCTTTCAGCTCCCACATAGCGGCTACTGGAACATGTAGTGGTCACCGTTAACCTTAGTACCTCGGGGTTATACTCTATCTCATATCTCTCTCGTCGTATTGAACATATCTCATTAATAAATATTTCGGATAATTACGTGGATTTAGCTGTTGCTATGGATACCAATATATTGCTTAAAACTGCCGTTTGCATGGGTATCGATCGATGAAGAAATTCCAGACCGATATAATCTAATTGTGTGTCAGGAATCCCTTTCAGCTCCCACATAGCGGCTACTGGAACATGTACTGGTCACCATTAACCTTAGTACCTCGGGGTTATACTCTATCTCATATCTCTCTCGTCGTATTGAACATATCTCATTAATAAATATTTCGGATAATTACGTGGATTTAGCTGTTGCTATGGATACCAATATATTGCTTAAAACTGCCGTTTGCATGGGTATCGATCGATGAAGAAATTCCAGACCGATATAATCTAATTGTGTGTCAGGAATCCCTTTCAGCTCCCACATAGCGGCTACTGGAACATGTAGTGGTCACCATTAACCTTAGTACCTCGGGGTTATACTCTATCTCATATCTCTCTCGTCGTATTGAACATATCTCATTAATAAATATTTCGGATAATTACGTGGATTTAGCTGTTGCTATGGATACCAATATATTGCTTAAAACTGCCGTTTGCATGGGTATCGATCGATGAAGAAATTCCAGACCGATATAATCTAATTGTGTGTCAGGAATCCCTTTCAGCTCCCACATAGCGGCTACTGGAACATGTAGTGGTCACCATTAACCTTAGTACCTCGGGGTTATACTTTATCTCATATCTCTCTCGTCGTATTGAACATATCTCATTAATAAATATTTCGGATAATTACGTGGATTTAGCTGTTGCTATGGATACCAATATATTGCTTAAAACTGCCGTTTGCATGGGTATCGATCGATGAAGAAATTCCAGACCGATATAATCTAATTGTGTGTCAGGAATCCCTTTCAGCTCCCACATAGCGGCTACTGGAACATGTAGTGGTCACCATTAACCTTAGTACCTCGGGGTTATACTCTATCTCATATCTCTCTCGTCGTATTGAACATATCTCATTAATAAATATTTCGGATAATTACGTGGATTTAGCTGTTGCTATGGATACCAATATATTGCTTAAAACTGCCGTTTGCATGGGTATCGATCGATGAAGAAATTCCAGACCGATATAATCTAATTGTGTGTCAGGAATCCCTTTCAGCTCCCACATAGCGGCTACTGGAACATGTAGTGGTCACCATTAACCTTAGTACCTCGGGGTTATACTCTATCTCATATCTCTCTCGTCGTATTGAACATATCTCATTAATAAATATTTCGGATAATTACGTGGATTTAGCTGTTGCTATGGATACCAATATATTGCTTAAAACTGCCGTTTGCATGGGTATCGATCGATGAAGAAATTCCAGACCGATATAATCTAATTGTGTGTCAGGAATCCCTTTCAGCTCCCACATAGCGGCTACTGGAACATGTAGTGGTCACCATTAACCTTAGTACCTCGGGGTTATACTCTATCTCATATCTCTCTCGTCGTATTGAACATATCTCATTAATAAATATTTCGGATAATTACGTGGATTTAGCTGTTGCTATGGATACCAATATATTGCTTAAAACTGCCGTTTGCATGGGTATCGATCGATGAAGAAATTCCAGACCGATATAATCTAATTGTGTGTCAGGAATCCCTTTCAGCTCCCACATAGCGGCTACTGGAACATGTAGTGGTCACCATTAACCTTAGTACCTCGGGGTTATACTCTATCTCATATCTCTCTCGTCGTATTGAACATATCTCATTAATAAATATTTCGGATAATTACGTGGATTTAGCTGTTGCTATGGATACCAATATATTGCTTAAAACTGCCGTTTGCATGGGTATCGATCGATGAAGAAATTCCAGACCGATATAATCTAATTGTGTGTCAGGAATCCCTTTCAGCTCCCACATAGCGGCTACTGGAACATGTAGTGGTCACCGTTAACCTTAGTACCTCGGGGTTATACTCTATCTCATATCTCTCTCGTCGTATTGAACATATCTCATTAATAAATATTTCTAAAATAAAGGCTTTGTATTATTTAATGTCTGCTACTACCAGGTAATAATACATATGTATAATATGCCAACATTGCTCTAAAAAGTAATAAAGGAAAATCATAAATTTACGTTAAAATATCTATAATATAGTATTTTATACTAACAGTCTCGGGTAAGTTATTCCCAGTCAGGTGTACCTGTTACTTTATAAAGTAGGCCTACTATGTTATTAGCTAGTGACGAATTTAAGTAAGTGGTGCCTAAAATAAAAAAATTTTGTTTTTACTCCAACAGTCAGGCACTTTATCTGGCAACAAATACCCAAATTAATTAAATTGTTTTATGTTTAGTATTGTATAAGCATGTAATGTACGAGTTTCCCACCTAAATGTCCTCGTGTAAACTTAAAGGTGGCAAAGAACCACGATTTTTTCGGATTTTTGTGGCTTGTTGCCTTCAACTGAAAACATACTCGTCGTGTGGGAAATATTTTAATTGTAAAGTTAAATAGCATTATATTTACTTAGAAATTTGCTAGTAAAACATGTTTTTCGGCCTATTAAATACTAAAATTAGGCAACATTTCTCAAAATGTACAAATTTACTGAAAATACGTGTCTACAGCCCCTAATTTTAATCTGTTTTTATTATATATAACTCTTACATTATACCATGCAACTCACCCCTTTGAGCCCCTCCCTACCATGACTTCTGAGAGACATACCCAATGAAATGTATTCAATATGTCCAAAAAGTAGTGCGTTCCAAGTTCAACTTTCCTTACCCCGCTATTCACTTTTGTGTTTTTCGTTGACTGTGAATATACGATGCGGTCTTTAAAGTGTTTCAAAATTATTATTGCAGTGACTCGGCATGGAAATGGTGTCTTTTCCAGAACCTCAATATTTTTTTATAATCGAAGAATGACAGATGAAAGTTCACAGTCATATGTTCAAGAGGATTGCATCTCTTATTGTGCCTAGTGCTAAACGTCATAGGCCTTAATATTCCAGGTTGCTTGAACCGTTGAAAAAATACAATGCACAAAACTTATCAAAAACGTTACAAGAATAAAAAAAGTTCATTTTTATTTCTTTACTTAATCATAAGAAAATTGTATCTGATACTCCTAAAGCAATTTTATCAGGTTAACTATAGTTTAATTACAATAATTTATGCCTAAATCAGTTAAAGTTAAACCCTATAAGACATAATCATATGTTGAATATGACACTAATAGGAAGTTTTTGGGAGAAAAGTTTGGAGAGAAACCTCGTAGAGTACATCCCCTAAACAACACCTCAAAATTTCATTATATTGTGTCCAGGTACCTCCAAAAACTTTTACATGACTGTTGGGCTATTTTTTGAATGAATAATATCATCTATTGACTATTTAATTTCAGTTCTACCTCTCACTATAACAGATTTCTGCTTCATCTACCGTGTTAATAAGGTTTAGGGCATTGTGTATGTCAGATAGGGGGGCACCGACGGAGTGGGGGGCGAACGAGTCTGGTCCCACCCCAAAAAAAGCATTTTATTTCAAAATAATCCAATACCTAATAGTATTTGTTCGGCTAAACACAACAGTCCTGTCGTAACTTTGAAATCAGTCTTAATAAAATATATAAATTCAAACCTTATATGTATTTTAATTTGGGAAACACACGGCACTACTCATATAATAATATTTAATCATTTAATAATTATTTTAATAATCAGTTTTGATCAAAACGCTAAATACTATAATTTTACCGTCACGCAGAACTACGGAAGTGAGGTGAATTTTTACTCTTCCTTGAGGTTTCTACATTTACCTGGTATATCCGGTAACCGAGCAGAAAATGTTCTAGTAATGATTTAGAATCATACATAACAGTGTACTCCTAAAATAGTACTGTTACATGTTCCAGCTACTGTTACTGCTAAACGAGTCCGATTACTTTGTACCAGGAACGTCAGTAAACTTGTACATTATCTGTATCGTAAAAGTACCTTTAGCAGTAACATGTACTGTCGGTTTGCGGTAACTGGCTTCTACCTACTCTCGGGGCAGACGAGTGTCCGATACAAAGTATCTGTTATTGTAGTCCTTACGTGATCAGTTGTTTCAGTAGTGACTGTGTTTCCCGATCATTGAGCAGTCCGGGCGATTTGCGTGTTAAAACGAGCAGTCAACCGTAAATTAACAAAACCTGCTCAATTTAATATTTAGTAAAATTAAATGCTTTAAATGGTGCTACAAAACTACACGCTCAAGATAATTACTATTGCAGCTCCATAACGTGACTAGTGCCGAATTTTGTGAACCTCCAGGTCAAGAATTTATTTGTTTAATTATTAGAACAAATTTATTTTATACTATTATTTATTCTAAAATTAAATATTCAATTACAGCACACTTGTATCTATCTTGTATAAACATGTGGTCTCAATCAGATGAGAAACTTCCGAATTATGAATTTTCAAAGTTGCAGTTTCGCTGATAAGCGCTAAAACCGGAATGTTATTGTTGTTATCGATATGAAATTGGAAACTATATTTATGGAACAGTTTTATATCTACAAACACAGAAATAGACGAACTAAATTTTAATATAACTCCCGTTATAGTAGCCTATCAGGTAGTTTGTGGTCAACTTTCAAACTCAGATGTCTGTACTTTTTGATCCGAGAGTAGACATCAAGGTTGTTATCGATATGAAATTGGAAACTATATTTAGTGAACAGTTTTATAAGTAGAAACACAGAAATAGAAGAACTAAATTTCAATATAACTGCCGTTATAGTAGCCTATCAGGTAGTTTGTGGTCAACTTTCAAACTCAGATGTCTGTACTTTTTGATCCGAGAGTAGACATCAAGGTTGTTATCGATATGAAATTGGAAACTATATTTAGTGAACAGTTTTATAAGTCTAGTAGAAACACAGAAATAGAAGAACTAAATTTCAATGTAACTGCCGTTATAGTAGCCTATCAGGTAGTTTGTGGTCAACTTTCAAACTCGGATGTCTGTACTTTTTTATCCGAGAGTAGTCATCAAGGTTTAGCTGTGGTCTTGATTTGTGATTTAAACTTAAATATTTTTTACAATATTTTGTTAATGTTATAATTAAATTTCGTTTTAGTTAAATGGACCTCATACAAATTGTTTTTGTTTTAGAATATTGTAATTATCACTGTGTAAACTTCCTGGTGATCGATGGTAGAGTGGTTTTACTGTGAACTATAAGGTCTAACCTGATCTGTTTGAACCTAATATTGCAAAAGTTTTTCGGTGGAAATTGATATCGGGGGCTTCTATGCTCCCGACTCTCCGGTGTTCCGAACACTCCCCAAGAAGATTTCTGGGTGCGCCACTGATGTCAGATGTTGAATTTTTACTTAATAAATAAAATTTGAAAGTTACAATATACACTGAATTGAACAGATTCAATTACGATTTACTTATGCCACCACATTTTTTACAGTACATTAAATGGTTTGGATATTTTAGGTCTTCTCATTCGTTTCTGTTTAAAGTGTCGGGCTCGGCTTTCTTTAAAATAAGCTGAAAGTTAGGGTTTTAAAGTATAATTTGATAAGTTGTATATTTTACAAAGAATACTTAGCGAAAGTATCTTAGCAACCAAAAATAAGATTCATGGTGCAAATCATCATGCCAAGTAATTTGAGTTGGGTTCAAAAATCCACTTTGGTAAATATCTGGTATTGGTATTGAAAAGCAGAAATGGATCGTACGGGTTGAGAAAGGAACTTTAATTTGTATGCCTTGCTGGGTTTTTCAGGAACTCGTTACCTGGTCAAAATATAAGTGAATGCCCAAGTCGTCCTTATACGGTCTCTGCTCGTCTTTGAAGTGAGTTACATCGATTCACAAAGGCAGACTTCTGGGAATAAACGCACCCACCTCCTCTAAGGTTAAAGTGGGATCTTTCATCTTTTTAACTTTGCCGCTCGGGATATGATATAAAAACAATTTCACTTCACAAACATCGATTTCGCTCACCATTAATGCCATATTCTTCTCCTTTGAGCTCCAGTTCCTTTATGGTTTTTAAATATTATTACTTAAGATAAGCCAATTTCTGTACGTATTGTGGCACGTTATTGTTAAGGAATTCATTACAGCTTAGGATATTGATAGTTTTATTATTTTACTTTTGAGAGCATCGTATTTTTTGTAAAGCCAAACATTTTGCTATTTTTTTTGTTTACAATGAAAAGAATTTAAAACAAGTACAATGTGACAAAGGCTTAAATTATACAATTTTTAATCGTCTTTACAAGCGTCTTTCAGTTTATTGCATCCTGAACATTTATACTATTATATAAAAACGTAAGGTTGTCTCTTTATGTGCTCGTGTGTATGAGCGTGCTGTTTGCCTGTTGCTTAACTACGTAAAAACTACTGGACTGATTGCACTGAAATTTATATGGACATTCTTAGGGTCTCTGGTTAACATAGAGGGCTATTCTATTCCGAAAATCATTCCGGGCTACACGGGTATTGATAGGATAGGAGATAGTAAATATGTTTCTAAGCACCTTTCAAAGACAATAATAAAAATGATAATAGTTTATACACGTTTAAACAGGTGATAGTGAATGTATTTTGTTATTCATCTGACAGTCAGTTACACTTTACGAATAGCATGCTATGTACAGAGCTTTAGGTTTTTCTCGATTTTTTAGTGGTATTTAATCTAAACTACATTAACATGCCATAATTTATTACACCATAGTGTGTTAACTGTAAAGCTAAGGACTTAGAATTGTGTCTCTTTAGACTTGGGATTCCTCCACACTGGCCTAAAATAGCTCAAGTTAAGGGACTTGTTTAAGCTATTCAATAAAATATCATGGAATATTTTAGAGATATTAGAGAAACTTATTCAGAGGTACTTAAAAAATAGTATCTATCCACTTTTGGGGCCCCATCCTTAAATCTAAAATGGATTAAGAGTATCTTTCACTGAAATTCACTTATCACATCTTATTATTGTTATAAGGCCATTAAATGTAGGACATGTTATGAACCTCAGATAAATAATTTCTGGTATTTTTTTATAAAAACAATTAGGGCATGTATCTATAATAAATTCTATACTACTAAACTAAATTGCTCTTTAGAAATAATACTATTTTGGGAAAACATTTTTAAAATGACTCATATATTTCAGTTGCAATTAAAAGTTGCAAAGACCAGTTTTTAAATCTCTCTATTTATAATGAGACAGAAACCGAAAATTTAGTAAATACTAGTTAAAGAAAATAGAAGAATACTGTCTTCAAACATATGCCGTATTGGAGGAAACACGGGCAGTTTATTACCAAGGATACGAAATAGCTCTTGTAATACAAGAGGTTAGTGAACCAGATCAGTGTAATATCTTGAGGCAGCAATGCTAAACACGTACTCTGGTCGTGTGTCGAATATTCTAGCTGTCCAGCCACTTACTGCACTCCCTGCCACCCCTGAGGAGGAGACATGGACAGTTTATTACCAGGGGACGAAATAACTCGTGTAATACAAGGGACAGTGAACCAAATCAGTGCAATATCTTGAGACAGCCAATGCTGATCACGTACTCTGGTCGTGTGTCGAATATTCTTGCTGTCTAGCCACTTTCTGCACTCCCTGCCGCCCCTGAAGAGACAACATGGGCAGTTTATTACCAGGAGACGAAATAACTCGTGTAATACAAGGGACAGTGAACCAAATCAGTGCAATATCTTGAGACAGCCAATGCTGATCACGTACTCTGGTCGTGTGTCGAATATTCTTGCTGTCCAGCCACTTACTGCACTCCCTGCCACCCCTGAGGAGGAGACATGGACAGTTTATTACCAGGGGACGAAATAACTCGTGTAATACAAGGGACAGTGAACCAAATCAGTGCAATATCTTGAGACAGCCAATGCTGATCACGTACTCTGGTCGTGTGTCGAATATTCTTGCTGTCCAACCACTTTCTGCACTCCCTGCCGCCTCTGAGGAGAAAACATGGGCAGTTTATTACCAGGAGACGAAATAACTCGTGTAATACAAGGGACAGTGAACCAAATCAGTGCAATATCTTGAGACAGTCAGTGCTGATCACGTACTCTGGTCGTGTGTCGAATATTCTTGCTGTCCAGCCACATCCTGCACCTTTCCTCCATGCTGGTTGTAAAGAAAGAATCAATGTCGATTCTTATTTTGTTATTCACCTGTGATTCAACTATAACATAATGATTAACTATATATAGCACTCAGTTAAAAAGTCAATCTCCAGTACAATTTGAACTCTCTCAATGCACTCACATGAACCTTGGGAATTTTTGCCAGAGAGCTTCCACCTCTGAAATTGACTCCAGCGGGAGCTACTGCTGCTATTTGGTGGTATCAACATTTGATAATACTCGTTCAAGGCATACCTTGGGACACTTGGGAATAGCACTGGGATAAAGACGTTCTGCAATACCTAAGATAATAATAAATAGTACATCTATTCTATCAGATCAACCCGAATAGTACAATCGTTATTCTTAATGTTGTTAATAATTATCTCCACAATTTGGAAACCACTCATAAAACCGTAAAGAAGTAATTCATGGGAATTAAGTGGAGGTAACCGGCTCTTCAATACATTCTCGCGCCAACATCAGTCGATGTAATAGAAGTAACTTTTAACAGCTTAAAATGGCCTAATGTTTCGAATTTTTTTATTTTTTAAGCTTCTCTTACTAATTTTTATTGGTTAGATACAATGTGCTACTTGAAAGTTGGTATGTTAAATTCTGTAATCGTACCAATAACCTTTAAACTAGGTTTTTCGACGTAACGAATAAAAATAACTTTTAATGCATTTACAACAAACACTGTAAATATAATATACCCGTAACATGTTAATATAATCATTCGGACACAGTAGCGAGCACAGTATTTACGATGTAATGGAGTACCCTCAGTTGAAAATCTGGACTAAACATCTATATAAAAATATTATTATAAAACATAATAAATAAATGTTAAATAATCACGAATACTACACTGTCTGCCAACATATAGTGGTTATTATCATATAATAATAAAGTACACATTAAGGTAAGAAACGCACTGAAACCGCTTGTCATAAATTTAGAACGAATTAGCCATGAAAATGTACAGAATATTTATTCCTAACTCAATTAGTACATTTATAAACCCATTCAAACTGAGGATAAAACTAACTAAAACCACTCCCTTGTTATTGGGTGCAAGTAGTCTACAAAATGTCAGAGAAGGTGATAATTACTTATTCCAAATTACTAGACTGTTTGTTCGGTCACCATGGTCCGAGGAGTATTTAGATAACATGTTTGCGATGTATAGTTAAATCCCGGGAGTTTTACAGTCGAAGCACTTTAGCTATGTTCGCTGTCTATCATTGTTTTAGTCTTCCTGACGAAACGTTCCTGAACTTAGGTTAATGGGTTTCCAAAACTGTAATTAACTTAAGGGTTTAATAACTCACGACTGTGTCCTAGGCATGGTGTAGAATGCAGTTTACCAAAATTTCTGTCTCTACATTGTACACCACTTTATATAAAAGTACTAAAACAGTAAAAAAACACGCAATTTTTCATGTCTTCGTGGTCCTAATATGTATACGAATGTTTAAAAATATGTTCTAAAAATCTCCTTTTTTATAATTCGAGGCGGTGACGAATAAAATATTTTATTCTATCATAATATTCGTCTTAGAAGCTCCTATGAGATAATGATATTAAAAATTAGGTAACTTCATTCAGCATGGAGAAATTTAATGGAGGCATTAGCATATTCTAAAAATTATGTGTGTTCTTACTTACAAATGCATTAGAAGGGATTACACCACTTCAAGTACGAGTACACCACTCGTATACAATATTTGTTTAATAAATGAAA
Organism: Homalodisca vitripennis; assembly: GCF_021130785.1. Taxonomy (NCBI): domain Eukaryota; kingdom Metazoa; phylum Arthropoda; class Insecta; order Hemiptera; family Cicadellidae; genus Homalodisca; species Homalodisca vitripennis. The sequence goes on from NC_060211.1 coordinate 90,241,202, forward strand.
AGATTAATTTACTGGTAATTACTACCTTGAAGCTCATAGTAATATTATTATGTTATTTCATTCGTAAGATATATCTTTATAAATGCAGAATGAGGAATGTATTTGCAATAAATTATCAGTTTGAGTAAAGACGGTTTATTATTTGCTGCGATTTAATAAAAGGAGTTACAATAAATATTACAAGAGAAACCAATAGAGTCGTGTAGTTTGCTTTAAAAGGGTTGGATGTTAATGCACACTCAGTCTAAAGGGTTGCAATGGAAGTACTCACCTCATGATCCTACAACCTTTGCTGTTTCGAAAACCAATAATCGATAAATGGCAGATATTTAGATTACCTTTGTAGTATGATCAAAATCCAGACTCTATTTATCGTCGTCTATAGAACTTTTTGTGCTAAAACCGCATTCCTATTGATGTATATTACGGTATTTGATTAAACTCCGAGCGAGTGTTTTATTAATTAATGAAATTCTGAGTTTGTGATGTTTGCATGTCAATTGTAACAAATGTGTAGATGATAAATGAGCTGTACATTTTGTTAAAAATGTATTTTTAACCAATATTGGTATCAAGGGATAACGCTACAATAAATGTTACGATGAATAATTACAATCAGTGTTAAGGTTGTTTTTGTTAAGTACAACAAGTAAGATCAGTAACTGTTATCTGGTATATTCTTCAGTTTAAAGATCCCTAAAAATAAATTTAAACTTTCATAAATTCTTAAAACAATCTAGCGCATATTTCAGATGTTGCACGTGTAGGGGCGGTTACGGTTCCAAAATATTGTATTTTCGGTGCTATAGTTCAGTTTCCTTTGTCTCGATTAAGAATGATCTATGTTCAAGTTGTTCAAATTTTCAATATGTTATTACGCAGGTCTAAGAAACCAGGTTCTGTAAAAAGGTGTCTACTTCCTGCATTTGGAATCTACTTCCAGTTTAAGGGGTTGAGCCAAATCACACGTTTTGGCTGTGCCTTACTGAATAATAAACAAATATTGTTGCTACATGTACTGAAATACTTGTTATAATTAATAGCAGTCAATATTTAAAAGAGCAGGGCAGTTTAGCTTCCTTAATATTTTTGACTGAATATGGTATCCGAACTTTGCAGGACCGAATGTGGTATATACCCTTTTCTAGACAGAATATAATGCCTGGAATTTGCTGGATGGAATACAGCGGCTAGACTGTGCTGGACCAAACACGGTGGTTTGATTTTGCCGGATGAAACATAGCAGCAGAACTTTCCTGGAGAGAATGGAAATTTGCTGGATGGAATATGATGTCTAGACTGTAACACAAAGCATTTATTCGACACTAATAACGTCAAGTACAGCAGCCGATGATTTTTGGGGTATATAGCTTCATTAAGAATACAATATTTTACTGTACTAACTGATTATAATATAATGTTTAAAATGCTCTGTATTTTTTTTTTTTTTTTTTTTTTTGCTGCTGTATTTATGGACGCAGAAAAAGCAAACCATCGCGTGGAACCACTGCACATAGGATTTACTCAAACTTACGTATAAATCATGAGCGCATGCACAATATATTTTGAAGAATTACAAATGTTTTAAAAATCATCTGTCCAGTACATGTTAGGCCCAGGGCCCTCGGACTGGGAACAGTGGTATAACCGAGTAATTCCTCCCTTGGGACTTGAGTGCGTTGTTTGAAGCAAACAGTAGTGTCCTATATGTGCATTAATATTTTATATCATTCTTTTATTCCATCTTAAATCTTCGGATTTTTAAAATTACTAAATTAGATATTATTATGTGTATTGCATCTAAACAGCTACAAAAAAGTTTTTTAAATCCAGCCATAGAAAGTGCATTTTTTTCGTTGCCATTCCTTGTGCTGTTTCATTTTCTTGTACATTTTAATATTTCAGTGTTGAAATCGTTCTTACATCACAACCCACTTACATGTAAAAAAACATAAATACTCATCAACTAAACTTGATGTAATTATTTTTATTTCTCAAATCGATTTTAATTAATTTTGTATTGCTAATATACCAATAAATAATTATTCTCGAAATTTTTACATGAGAAAGTTTTTTTGGGATATCAATGTCTGAAAAATTTTAAATCCCGCCAAAATGACCTGGAAAGTGATAGTAGGTATTTGTTTTATTTTTCTTTTATAAATATATACATATATCACTAAAAGTACTTGCTCCGCCGGGACTCAAACCCGATCTCTTACATGCCGGGTGAGTGTGCTACCAATAGGATTCCACGGTTCCGCGTGGAACCACTGCACATAGGATTTACTCAAACTTACGTATAAATCATGAGCGCATGCACAATATATTTTGAAAGAATTACAAATGTTTTAAAAAATCATCTGTCCAGTACATTATATATATTATACGTAAACTAACATCTTACCATATTTTATACAGAACGAATTTAAATTTCATTTAATACCAGTAGTTCTATCACTATGTTTCGAGTTTACAATTGATAACGTAGCATATGTTCCCTTAATTAGCATATCTCGCATCTATCCTATTTCACTCATGATCAATCGAGTCAAATATTTTCAAGTCTTTTTTTCTCATTGTTATATTATATATCTTATTTAGTAAAATTAAATGCTTTAAATGGTGCTACAAAACTACACGCTCAAGATAATGACTATTGCAGCTCCATAACGTGACTAGTGCCGAATTTTGTGAACCTCCAGGTCAAGAAATTTATTTGTTTAATTATTAGAACAATTTATTTTATTTTATACTATTATTTATTCTAAAATTAAATATTCAATTACAGCACACTTGTATCTATCTTGTATAAACATGTGGTCTCAATCAGATGAGAAACTTCCGAATTATGAATTTTCAAAGTTGCAGTTTCGCTGATAAGCGCTAAAACCGGAATGTTATTGTTGTTATCGATATGAAATTGGGAAACTATATTTATGGGAACAGTTTTATAATCTACAAACACAGAAATAGACGAACTAAATTTTAATATAACTCCCGTTATAGTAGCCTATCAGGTAGTTTTTGGTCAACTTTCAAACTCAGATGTCTGTACTTTTTGATCCGAGAGTAGGACATCAAGGTTGTTATCGATATGAAATTGGAAACTATATTTAGTGAACAGTTTCATAAGTAGAAACACAGAAATAGAAGAACTAAATTTCAATATAACTGCCGTTATAGTAGCCTATCAAGTAGTTTCTGGTCAACTTTCAAACTCAGATGTCTGTACTTTTTGATCCGAGAGAGTAGACATCAAGGTTGTTACCGATATGAAATTGGAAACTATATTTAGTGAACAGTTTTATAAGTAGAAACACAGAAATAGAAGAACTAAATTTCAATATAACTGCCGTTATAGTAGCCTATCAGGTAATTTGTGGTCAACTTTCAAACTCAGATGTCTGTACTTTTTGATCCGAGAGTAGACATCAAGGTTGTTATCGATATGAAATTGGAAACTATATTTATTGAACAGTTTCATAAGTAGAAACACAGAAATAGAAGAACTAAATTTCAATATAACTGCCGTTATAGTAGCCTATCAAGTAGTTTCTGGTCAACTTTCAAACTCAGATGTCTGTACTTTTTGATCCGAGAGTAGACATCAAGGTTGTTATCGATATGAAATTGGAAACTATATTTAGTGAACAGTTTCATAAGTAGAAACACAGAAATAGAGGAACTAAATTTCAATATAACTGCCGTTATAGTAGCCTATCAAGTAGTTTCTGGTCAACTTTCAAACTCAGATGTCTGTACTTTTTGATCCGAGAGTAGTCATCAAGCTTGTTATCGATATGAAATTGGAAACTATATTTATGGAACAGTTTTATATCTACAAACACAGAAGTAGACGAACTAAATTTTAATATAACTCCCGTTGTAGTAGCCTATCAGGTAGTTTGTGGTCAACTTTCAAACTCAGATGATCTGTACTTTTTGAATCCGAGAGTAGACATCAAGGTTGTTATCGATATAAAAATGGAAACTATATTTAGTGAACAGTTTTATAAGTAGAAACACACTGAAATAGAAATAAGAACTAAATTTCAATATAACTGCTGTTATAGTAGCTTATCAGGTAGCTTGTGGTGAACTTTCAAACTCAGATGTCTGTACTTTTTGATCCGAGAGTAGTCCATCAAGGTTTAGCTGTGGTCTTGATTTGTGATTTTTAAAACTTAAATATTTTTTACAATATTTTTTAATGTTATAATTAAATTTCATTTTATTTAAATGGACCGCATAAAAATTGTTTTTTGTTTTAGAATATTGTAATTATCACTGTGTAAACTTCCTGGTGATCGATGGTTAGAGTGGTTTTACTGTGAACTATAAGGTCTAACTGATCTGTTTGGACCTAATATTGCAAAAGTTTTTTCGGTGGAAATTGATATCGGGGGCTTCTATGCTCCCGACTCTCCGGTGTTCCGAACACTCCCCAAGAAGATTTCTGGGTGCGCCACTGATGTCAGATGTTGAATTTTTATTTAATAAATAAAATTTGAAAGTTTACAATATACACTAAATTGAACAGATTCAATTACGATTTACTTATGCCACCACATTTTTTTACAGTACATTAATTGGTTTTGGATATTTTAGGTCTTCTCATTAGTTTCTGATTAAAGTGTCGTGCTCGGCTTTCTTTAAAATAAGCTGAAAGTTAGGGGTTTAAAGTATAATTTGATAAGTATATTTTACAAAGTATACTTAGCGAAAGTATCTTAACAACCAAAAATAAGATTCATGGTGCAAATCATCATGCCAAGTAAATTTGAGTTGGGTTCAAAAATCCACTTTGGTTAAATATCTGGTATTGGTATTGAAAAGCAGAAATGGATCGTAACGGGTAGAGAAAGGAACTTTAATTTGTATGCCTTGCTGGGTTTTTTCAGGAATCGTTACCTGGTCAAAATATAAGTGAATGCCCAAGTCGTCCTTAATACGGTCTCTGCTCGTCTTTGAAGTGAGTTACATCGATTCACAAAGGCAGACTTCTGGGAATAAACGCACCCACCTCCTCTAAGGTTAAAGTGGGATCTTTCATCTTTTTAACTTTGCCGCTCGAGATATGATATAAAAACAATTTCACTTCACAAACATCGATTTCGCTCACCATTAATGCCATATTCTTCTCCTTTGAGCTCCAGTTCCTTTATGGTTTTTTAAATATTATTACTTAAGATAAGCCAATTTCTGTACGTATTGTGGCACGTTATTGTTAAGGAATTCATTACAGCTTAGGATATTGATAGTTGTATTATTTTACTTTTGAGAGTATCGTGTTTTTTGTAAAGCCAAACATTTTGCTATTTTTTTTTTGTTTACAATGAAAAGAATTTAAAACAAGTACAATGTGACAAAGGCTTACATTATACAATTTTTAATCGTCTTTACAAGCGTCTTTCAGTTTATTGCATCCTGAACAATTATACTATTATATAAAAACGTAAGGTTGTCTCTTTATGTGCTCGTGTGTATGAGCGTGCTGTTTGCCTGTTGCTTAACTACGTAATAAACTACTGGACTGATTGCACTGAAATTTATATGGACATTCTTAGGGTCTCTGGTTAACATAGAGGGCTATTCTATTCCGAAAATCATTCCGGGCTACACGGGTATTGATAGGATAGGAGATAGTAAATATGTTTCTAAGCACCTTTCAAAGACAATAATAAAAATGATAATAGTTTATACACGTTTAATCACGTGATAGTGAATGTATTTTGTTATTCATTCTGACAGTCAGTTACACTTTACGAATAGCATGCTATGTACAGAGCTTTAGGTTTTTCTCGATTTTTTAGTGGTATTTTCTCTAAACTACATTAATATGCCATAATTTATTACACCATAGTGTGTTAACTGTAAAGCTAAGGACTTAGAATTGTGTCTCTTTAGACTTGGGATTCCTCCACACTGGCCTAAAATAGCTCAAGTTACGGGACTTGTTTAAGCTATTCAATAAAATATCATGGAATATTTTAGAGATATTTGAGAAACTTATTCAGAGGTTCTTAAAAAATAGTATCTATCCACTTTTGGGGCCCCATCCTTAAATCTAAAATGGAATAATAGTATCTTTTCACTGACATTCACTTATCACATCTTATTATTGTTATAAGGCCATTAAATGTAGGACATGTTATGCACCTCAGATAAATAATTTCTGGTATTTTTTTATATAAAAACAATTAGGGCATTTATCTATAAATAAATTCTATACTACTAAACTAAATTTGCTCTTTAGAAATAATACTATTTTTGGGAAAAAATTTTTAAAATGACTCATATATTTCAGTTGCAATTAAAAGTTTGCAAAGACAAGTTTTTAAATCTCTCTAATTATAATGAGACAGAAACCGAAAATTTAGTAAATACTAGTTAAAGAAAATAGAAGAAGACTGTCTTCAAACATATGCCGTATTGGAGGAAACACGGGCAGTTTAATTACCAAGGATACGAAATAGCTCTTGTAATAACAAGAGGTTAGTGAACCAGATCAGTGTAATATCTTGAGACAGCAATTGCTAAACACGTACTCTGGTCGTGTGTCGAATAGTCTAGCTGTCCAGTCACTTACTGTACTCCCTGCCAACCCCTGAGGAGAAGACATGGACAGTTTATTACCAGGGGACGAAATAAACTCGTGTAATACAAGGAACAGTGAACCAAATCAGTGCAATATCTTGAGACAGCCAATGCTGATCACGTACTCTGGTCGTGTGTCGAATATTCTTGCTGTCTAGCCACTTTCTGCACTCCCTGCCGCCCCTGAAGAGAAAAAAATGGGCAGTTTATTACCAGGAGACGAAATAACTCGTGTAATATACAAGGGAAAGTGAACCAAATCAGTGCAATATCTTGAGACAGCCAATGCTGATCACGTACTCTGGTCGTGTGTCGAATATTCTTGCTGTCTAGCCAATTTCTGCACTCCCTGCCGCCCCTGAAGAGAAAACATGGGCAGTTTATTACCAGGAGACGAAATAACTCGTGTAATACAAGGGAAAGTGAACCAAATCAGTTGCAATATCTTGAGACAGCCAATGCTGATCACGTACTCTGGTCGTGTGTCGAATATTCTTGCTGTCTAGCCACTTTCTGCACTCCCTGCCGCCCCTGAAAGAGAAAACATGGGCAGTTTATTACCAGGAGACGAAATAACTCGTGTAATACAAGGGAAAGTGAACCAAATCAAGTGCAATATCTTGAGACAGTCAGTGCTGAATCACGTAATCTGGTCGTGTGTCGAATATTCTTGTTGTCCAGCACATCCTGCACCTTTCCTCCCTGCTGCTTGTAAAGAAAGAATCAATGTCGATTCTTATTTTGTTATTCACCTGTGATTCAACTATAACATAATGATTAACTACTCGTATATATAGCACTCAGTTAAAAAGTCAATCTCCAGTTTCAATTTGAACTCTCTCAATGCACTCACATGAACCTTGGGAGAATTTTTTGCCAGAGAGCTTCCTCCTCTGAATTTGACTCCAGCGGGAGCTACTGCTGCTATTTGGTGGTATCAACAGTTGATAATACTCGTTCAAGGCATACCTTGGGACACTTGGGAATAACACTGGGATATAAGACGTTCTGCAATACCTAAGATAATAATAAATAGTACATCTATTCTATCAGATCAACCCGAATAGTACAATCGTTATTCTTAATGTTGGAAACCACTCATAAAAACCGTAAAGAAGTAAATTCATGGGAATTAAGTGGAGGTTAACCGGCTCTTTCAATACATTCTCGCGCCAACATCAGTCGATGTAATAGAAGTAACTTTTAACAGCTTAAAATGGCCTACTGTTTTCGAATTTTTTTTTATTTTTAAGCTTCTCTTACTAATTTTTATTGGTTAGATACAATGTGCTACTTGAAAGTTGGTATGTTAAATTCTGTAATCGTACCAATAACCTTTTAAACTAGGTTTTTTCGACGTAACGAATAAAAATAACTTTTAATGCATTTACAAAACAAACACTGTAATATTTAATATACCCGTAACATGTTAATATAATCATTCGGACACAGTAGTGAGCACAGTATTTACGATGTGTAATGGAGTACCCTCAGTTGAAAATCTGGACTAAACATCTATATAAAAATATTATTATAAAACATAACAAATAATAATGTTAAATAATCACGAATACTACACTGTCTGCCAACATATAGTGGTTATTATCATATAATAATAAAGTACACATTAAGGTAAGAAACGCACTGAAACCGCTTGTCATAAATTTAGAATGAATTAGCCATGAAAATGTACAGAATATTTATTCCTAACTCAATTAGTACATTTATAAACCCATTCAAGCTGAAGATAAAACTAAAACCACTCCCTTGTTATTGGGTGCAAGTAGTCTACAAAATGTCAGAGAAGGTGATAATTACTTATTCCAAATTACTAGACTGTTTGTTTGGTCACCATGGTCCGAGGAGTATTTAGATAACATGTTTGCGATGTATAGTTAAATCCCGGGAGTTTTACAGTCGAAGCACTTTAGCTATGTTCGCTGTCTATCATTGTTTTAGTCTTCCTGACGAAACGTTCCTGAACTTAGGTTAATGGGTTTACAAAACTGTAATTAACTTAAGGGTTTAATAACTCACGACTGTGTCCTAGGCACAGTGTAGAATGTAGTTTACCAAAATTTCTGTCTCTACTTTGTACACCACTTTATATAAAAGTACTAAAACAGTGAAACAACACGCAATTTTTCATGTCTTCGTGGTCCTAATATGCATACCAATGTTTAAAAATATGTTCTAAAATTCTCCTTTTTTATAATTCGAGGCGGTGACGAATAAAATATTTTATTCTATCATAATATTCGTCTTAGAAGCTCCTATGAGATAATGATATTAAAAATTAGGTAACTTCATTCAGCATGGAGCAATTTAATGGAGGCATTAGCATATTCTAAAAATTATGTGTGTTCTTACTTACAAATGCATTAGAAGGGATTACACCACTTCAAGTATACAATATTTGTTTAATAAATGAAAAGATTAATTTACTGGTAATTACTACCTTGAAGCTCATAGTAATATTATGTTATTTCATTCGTAAGATATATCTTTATAAATGCAGAATGAGGAATGTATTTGCAATAAATTATCAGTTTGAGTAAAGACGGTTTATTATTTGCTGCGATTTAATAAAAGGAGTTACAATAAATATTACAAGAGAAACCAATAGAGTCGTGTAGTTTGCTTTAAAAGGGTTGGATGTTAATGCACACTCAGTCTAAAGGGTTGCAATGGAAGTACTCACCTCATGATCCTACAACCTTTGCTGTTTCGAAAACCAATAATCGATAAATGGCAGATATTTAGATTACCTTTGTAGTATGATCAAAATCCAGACTCTATTTATCGTCGTCTATAGAACTTTTTGTGCTAAAACCGCATTCCTATTGATGTATATTACGGTATTTGATTAAACTCCGAGCGAGTGTTTTATTAATTAATGAAATTCTGAGTTTGTGATGTTTGCATGTCAATTGTAACAAATGTGTAGATGATAAATGAGCTGTACATTTTGTTAAAAATGTATTTTTAACCAATATTGGTATCAAGGGATAACGCTACAATAAATGTTACGATGAATAATTACAATCAGTGTTAAGGTTGTTTTTGTTAAGTACAACAAGTAAGATCAGTAACTGTTATCTGGTATATTCTTCAGTTTAAAGATCCCTAAAAATAAATTTAAACTTTCATAAATTCTTAAAACAATCTAGCGCATATTTCAGATGTTGCACGTGTAGGGGCGGTTACGGTTCCAAAATATTGTATTTTCGGTGCTATAGTTCAGTTTCCTTTGTCTCGATTAAGAATGATCTATGTTCAAGTTGTTCAAATTTTCAATATGTTATTACGCAGGTCTAAGAAACCAGGTTCTGTAAAAAGGTGTCTACTTCCTGCATTTGGAATCTACTTCCAGTTTAAGGGGTTGAGCCAAATCACACGTTTTGGCTGTGCCTTACTGAATAATAAACAAATATTGTTGCTACATGTACTGAAATGCTTGTTATAAATAGCAGTCAATATTTAAAAGAGCAGGGCAGTTTAGCTTCCTTAATATTTTTGGCGGGACTGAATATGGTATCCGAACTTTGCAGGACCGAATGTGGTATATACCCTTTTCTAGACAGAATATAATGCCTGGAATTTGCTGGATGGAATACAGCGGCTAGACTGTGCTGGACCAAACACGGTGGTTTGATTTTGCCGGATGAAACATAGCAGCAGAACTTTCCTGGAGTGAATGGAAATTTGCTGGATGGAATATGATGGCTAGACTGTAACACAAAGCATTTATTCGACACTAATAACGTCAAGTACAGCAGCCGATGATTTTTGGGGTATGTAGCTTCAATAAGAATACAATATTTTACTGTACTAACTGATTATAATATAATATTTAAAATGCTCTGTATTTTAGAACTATTTATGGACGCAGAAAAAGCAAACCATCGCGTGGAACCACTGCACATAGGATTTACTCAAACTTACGTATAAATCATGAGCGCATGCACAATATATTTTGAAGAATTACAAATGTTTTAAAAATCATCTGTCCAGTACATTATATATATTATATGTAAACTAACATCTTACCATATTTTATTCAGAACTAATTTAAATTTCTTTTTAATACCGGTAGTTCTATCACTATGTTTCAAATTTACAATTGATAACGTAGCATATGTTCCCTTAATTAGCATATCTCGCGTCTATCCTATTTCACTCATGATCAATCGAGTCAAATCTTTTCAAGTCTTTTTTTCTCATTGTTATATTATATATCTATTAGCAGTTAATTATATCAGATATCAAAAACTTAATATATTTAAAGCAAAATTTGTATTTTTGGGTGTGTTTTGTGCACATATTCTACATAGTGAAGCATGTAAAACAAATATTCTTAACGAGAACAAGTCTTATTTTTTGAGGTACAAGGTTGCGTGTTATTTATATTTAGGAGGGGCATAAAATTGTAAGAGGTGGAGAAACGGTTCTACTGGAGCGTCCCTTCATTAGAATAAAGCATGTAACAACAGAATATATTCCTTACAAAAAGAGACTGTGCCGCAGAAATGCTAGAACAGGAATGCTATGTTAGGCCCAGGGCCCTCGGGACTGGGAACAGTGGTGTAACCGAGTAATTTCTCCCTTGGGACTTGAGTGCGTTGTTTGAAGCAAACAGTAGTGTCCTGTATGTGCATTAATATTTGATATTTCTTTTATTCCATCTTAAATCTTCGGCTCTTAAAATTACTAAATTAGATATTATTATGTGTATTGCATCTAAATAGCTACAAAAAAGTTTTTAATTCCAGCCATAGAAAGTGCATTTCATTGCCATTCCTTGTGCTGTTTCATTTTCTTGTACATTTTAATATTTCAGTGTTGAAATCGTTCTTACATCACAACCACGTACATTTAAAAAACATAAATACTCAACAACTAAACTTGATGTAATTATTTTATTTCTCCGAGAAAGTTTTTTTTTGGGATATCAAAGTCTGAAAAATTTTAAATCCCGCCAAAATGACCTGGAAAGTCATAGTAGTTTTTTTCTTTTTCTTTCATAAATATATACATATAATCACTAAAAGTACTTGCTCCGCCGGGACTCAAACCCGGATCTCTCACATACCGGGTGACTGTGCTACTAATACACCACAGAGCCCTTACTTTTTTCAATTCAATTACTTTGTATTTGGCCGTATCTGACACATATGCGTTTAATAACCAAAATAATATATGATCGGAAGACCAAACACCTGTCAAACGACTTTTATTTACATTAATCATATTAAATTACATTAAAAACATAAAACCAATATTTAATACATTTTATTGTGAGGCCTTTCGATATCCAAGATATCTTCTTCAGACACATCACAAAATAAATACACACTGTATTAAATATTGGTTTTATGTTTTTAATGTAATTTAACAGTGACCAATATAAGCTCCATCTACAGCATTAATCATATTGTATAAATGGTTATAGCCTTAGTTGAATCGTCAAAAGTAAGGGATCTGTGATGTAGTGGTAACACACTCACCCGGCAAGTGAGATATCCGGGTTCGAGTCCCGACGTAGCAAGTACTTTTTGTGATTATAGTTTTATTAAAAAATAAATTAGGCTGTTGCCATTTAACAGTCTGTCTGTCTATCTGTTTGTTTTCTTGAGGATATCTTAAGAAAAATTAAAATTAAAATATACATGAGATGGTGCGTATCTTCATTTATACCGTGGAAATGTTGAGTTTTATGATAGACTATGTTACAGTATGAGATTGTTAGCTGAATTTTAGCGAAACATAAGTACGCGTAGGATATTTCAAGAACGATAGTGTTATAAAGGATAGTAATAGTTTAAGGTTTAAGTTTTCTATGACTTAAACTTTTTAGAAGTACAGCTAGAATGAAATTCATCTCAAAGAAAAGCCTTATAAGACGCACAGCCTGAGAGAACTCTACCACCAGAGTTCATGATTGATGCG